>NW_012267288.1:2392993-2413441 GCF_000151885.1 Dipodomys ordii
AGGGGGCAGGGAGGGAGGGAGGGACAGAGGGAGGGACAGAGGGAGGGAGGGAGGGAGGGAGGGAAGGAAAGAAAGAAGAAAGAAAGGGAGGAAGGAAAGAAGGAGGGAGGGAGGGAGGAAATCAAGGTGGGGGAATCAGTGGGCATTCCATCTCGCAGGACCAAGGCCCTTAGTTATCTCTCAGGTAATTTTACAGAACTAGTGAAGTGTAGTAGATTAACCATGTTAGTAGAAGAATAACCTTAAGCTGAACATAACAGTCTTAAGCTCACATTCTTGAGCAATCTAGCCTTTTTCTTATTTTTGATCTTGGATATGGGTCAAGGATAAGAGCCAGGGCCACTGTTTTCCTGCTCATGCCTCTGCACCTCACCTAAGTAACCTTTGTCACCTAGACATTCTTGACATTGTGCCTTTGCAATCAGTCAAGTGTGCTTTTAGCCTTGCTTAGAAAGAACATTAGTCCCCAACCCAATAGAAAAGTCTTTGAGGCTCCTCCACAGAGAGAAAACTAAATAAGTTGGTGCATGCCTATGATCCCAGCAAAGGATGAGAGAAAGCTTACAAGAACTTATCCTCAGTTGCTGTTGCTGAGGCAGAAACTGTGGGTGGGAGCATGGTGTGCAAAAATATGTGAAAAGACACTTGGTACTGTTCTCACTCCTGATACAAGGAAAGATGGTGCAAGGAATACCACAGAAAGTGGCAGAGGAAAACTGAATGAAAATAAAGCTTTGACTTCAAAGAAAGCAAGATTTGGTCCATATGGAAAGAACAAATTCTCCACTTGCAGAATTTGTAAAAGTTCTGTACACCAACCAGGTTCTCATTATTGCCAGGGCTGTGCCTACAAAAAGGGCATCTGTGCAATGTGTGGCAAGAAGGTTTTGGATACCAAAAACTACAAGCAAACGTCTGTCTAGATGTGTTGATGAAGTTTCTGGCTGGCTGTGATTTTACTTTCTGCTTTGGCTTTTCAAGGCATCATATAGATATTCAACTTAAAAAGTAACATATTTCAAGACAAATGGCTAAGTTTAAACCAGGGAAGTTGATCAGTCGTTATTATTTTGTTCGGCAAAGGTTCTTAAAGCAGCAATGTAAGTCAACTTACGCTGTCTTAAGACAATTAGTAAGTGATTATTTTCCTTATGAGCATTTTATTGAACTAGAATAAGTGACAAATTGAATGAAAAATACTTATGAGTTCTGAGTGCACTTTTTATTTAAAGTTTATCTAATTTGTATCCTCTATGCCTACTTTATTTATGGATATTGCAAGATGAGGTAGAGATTATTGATGTTTTACTCTGAACTTGGCATTTAGACAAAATGCATCCCTAACTCTCTGGTGTCATAGTTCTTAGAATCAACAGTCTTAATTAATCATAGTTTCACTGGTCACTTAAATATTGAAAGCCAGTATTGCTGAATAATTCTTTAGTAATTAGTCCAGATACCAATCAAAGACAAGTTGAATTTGATTCCTTTTCATTTATTCTTGAAGCCAGTTCCTTTCACACATTAATAAGAACACAAAAGAAGAGCTGGGAAGGTGGCTCAGTGGAAGAGTGCTTGCCTTGCATACATGAGGCCCTAGGTTCGATTCCTCAGCACCACATAAGCAGAAAAAAAAAAGCTGGAAGTGGTGCTGTGGCTCAAATGGTAGAGTGCTAGCCTTGAGCTGAAGAGCTGAGCGACAGCAACCAGGCCCAGAGTTCAAGCCCCATAAAAAAAAACCCATAAAGAACACTGATTTGGCCAATAAATGCACTAGATTTCAGTAAGACACATATTATGCCTATTACCTTTAATTCAATTTGTTATGAAAACCAGAGAAAAGTGTCCATCCATGTTCATCATAATAAAAATGAATCTCCTCTGGGAAAACTCTTTAAAGCAGGAAGCTCTTTTTTTCTTTTTAGCCATTTCTTGCCACGCTCCCCAAACCCCAATAAATAAATTAAAAAAGAACATCCTCAAACAACCAGAGGGGGAAAAAGGTCTGGAGGCATGGCTCATTCGAAGAGCATGAGTTTACCAAGTGGAAGTCCCAGGTTCAAACCCCAGTACTCATCCTCCACTATTAAATGTATACTGTAAAATTTTTCCAGCATGAACAAAAGTAGAGTGATTGAGAAGAGGAGGGCTCAGGAACTCATCACGCGGCTTCCTTGAGTGGCCATTCTTTCTCCTCACCTGTCATATTCTCACACACATCGGTACACACACCACACATACACACTCACACAAACACACATGCATACTAGCCCACATGCACACATGCATATACATGCACACTCACACACTCACACATGCATGCACATACAAGCACACTCATTCATACACTCACATAAGCACATACACGCATATGAGCACACATGCACATGCATGCACACTCACATAAGCACACACATGCATGCACACTCATTCACACACGCACACTCATACAAGCACACACATGCACACTAGCACACATGCACACATGCATGTACATGCACACACATTCACACAAGCACACGCATGCATGAACATACATGCACACCCATGCACACTTGCACAAGCACATATATGCATACTAGCACACATGCACACATGCATATACACACATACTCACACAAGAACACACATGCATGCACATGCATGCACACTCATTCACACACGCACACTCACACAAGCACACACACATGCATGCACAAATTCTTAGACACCCTGTGGATGTCCTTCTTTCAGTACTACAATCATTACTAAATTAATACATTGTTAATAAACTAATAAATATTAATTCAATTAATTATTTTTCTCTCTTTGTACCATCACATGCTTTGGATGAACATACGTTATTTACTCTGAAATAAATAATGTTGCTATGGTGTAAATACGCATGCCTGTGCATGCATATATCCTTTTAAACCATTGCAATTATAAAATTGAATAAGAAGTTAGAATTTCTGGGTCAAAGAATATTTTAAAATATTTTTATAGTTATAATCAAATATTCCAAAAAGTTTCTATTTGAAACCTTTATTAACAATGTATGTTTTCTCATTGCTTCAGCAATAACTAGTAGCTGTGGGAGGCATTACTGGGGTTTGAACTTGGGACCCTATGTTTGCTAGGCAGGCATTCTTCCATGCATTCTTTTTTTTCATGTTTTTTTTTAAATTGTGAAAATACTGTTACAATAGGGTTACAATTACATGGGCAAGGAAATGAGTACATTTCTTATCAAGCATTGTTGCCTCCTCCTTTGTTTCCCCTTCCCATCCCTTCCCATCTCCCACCTTCCCCTCTACCCCTCGCCAAAGTTTTAAAGTTTGTTTTTCAACATAATGTCTTGTACATCTCATTGTTGCAATGGGTCCACCTGTATCCCTATTCACGTATTCTTACTTCTAGCCCTTTCTGCTTTAAGTTACTTCTTTAGGTATGATCTCATTACTTGCTTGGAGCCGCAGTCCCTTCTACTTATGTCTTTCTTTTTTTTTTTTGGGGTCCGGTCATGGGGCCTGAACTCTGGGCCTGGACGCTGTCCCTCAGCTCTTCAGCTCAAGGCTAGCGCTCTACTACTTGAGCCATAGCGCCATTTCCGGCTTTTCTTTCTGTAGCTGGGACAACAGATATAAAGAGCTATTCCTGGCTTGTTTGTTAAGATGGGGTTTGTGATAACTTTGTCATGGTGGCTCAAACAGCAATCTCCTGAATTCTACCTACTGAATTCATGGATTTACAGGCATGCACCACTGTACCTGGCCCATAACTATTTTATAAATTGATAATGTCATTTAAAACTATAATTGTTTAAGTATTACTATATTGGATATATTTTTCTAGTTTCCTTTATTGTTGTTTTAGAGGTGATATACAGTGGGGGTACCTTTACAAATGTCAGATAATAAGTAATTTCCTTTTGCATGGTATCATGTGTTCCCTCATTCTCTCCCATTCCCTCCCCCCATCTCCACCCATGAGTTGCATAGTTCACTTTGATCAGTGTTCAGTTCCCTGCTGTACTTTTTTACCTTTTTCCTGCGATTCTGTGCCTTCTCCCCAACTTCCCCCAGATGTGAAAGTGACTAAGGTAAAGAATACAGAGTCATCAGAAAAAGAAAAAAATACTTTAAGAAAAAAGCCTTTTGTTTCCACATATTGGTAGTTCATTTCAGTCAGTATGTATCTTATATACATATGAAGAGGCATTTGGGTATTGCATCTTTGTGACTTTCTCCTAAGACTATCCTCTCTTGGTCTCACTGTATGTGAGTATCTAGAATTTTCTAGTATGTGAGTATCTAGAACTCTCATTGAGTTCTAGATCTAACTTCTGCATATCATGGAGAACATATAACATTTGTCTCTCTGATCTTGGCTGATCTCATTTAACATGATTTGTTCTAGTTCCAGCCATTTCCCTGCCAATGGCATCATTTTATTCTTTTTAATAGCTATGTAAAATTCCATTGTATATAGGTACCACATTTTCTTAATCCACTCATCTATTATGGGGCATCTGGGTTGTTCTCATATTTTGGCTATTGTGAATAGTGCAGCAATGATCATGGATTTACAGGTGTCCTTATCATATCCTGGTTTATGATGCTCAGATAGCTGCCTAGGAGTGGCATGGCTAAGATTTTTACATATATGAGCCAAGATATATCCCAGATTACATGATGAATTTGACTGAAATTTTAAAATGTCTAATTCCTTAATTTCATATTCCATCTTCCTTCACTATATTGCTAATCATTATTTTGGTGTTTCTGTAAACATATTTAACAAAGGAAAAATGCTATCCAAAATTTGTGTAATATTTATTTAATTTTTTGAGAAAGGATGGATTGCCATAAAGAAAGAGATCGTCTGGCAAATTAGATTAACTATATTTAGCATTCAATTCCACAGCCATTGAGGTTTACAATGATTAAATATGAATGCACCTGAATTCATTTTCTTGTTCTGCACGGTTGTCACTTTATCACTGGCTGTTTGCCATTGTAAAAGATTTATTATTTGAGTAGGTTACATAATAGTTTGCCAGCTTTTGAAACCTTAAAATCTAGCCACTGGAGCACTAAGTTTCACCCATAAATAACCTCATTTCAAAAATAGAACTGGTGATAAAAAAGAAGACTGAAAGTATTGGTTGTGGTGTGTGTGTGTGTGTGTGTGTGTGTGTGTGTAGTATTGGTTGTGGTGTGTGTGTGTGTGTGTATGTGTGTGTGTGTAGGTCATTGGGAGTATGTACAGGTGTCTGTGAATATGTTTGGGAGGTGCAGGGTGTTTCTGTGTGTATAGGTTGAGGGTTTACGTGTGTGTAGGGTATGAAGTATGTGTGAATGAGTGTGTATAAAGAGGTATGTTTTGTGGGGTGTGTTGGAATGTGTATATGTATGGGGTGTGTATGTGAAAAGGGTATGATATGTATGTGTATGAGGGTACAGGGTATGTGTGTATGGAGTGTGCAGTCTGTGTGTGGTATGTTTGTGTGTGGTGTGTATCTTTATTTGAAAGGCATAGTGTATGTATATATATGTATGGGAAAGTGCGGAATATGTGTGTAGCTATGTGGGAGGTATATATATATATACATATACATATATATATATATATGTCTGTGCATGTGTGGGAGGTATATTATACTGTGTGTTTCTGTGTGGAGGGTATGATGCATGTGTGTATGTGGGCTATGGAGGGATGGTACACGGGAGAGTGTGGTGTATGTGTATGCATGTAGTGTGTTCATATGTATGTTTAGAGGGTTTGATATATGTATATATATATTTATGTGTATATGGTGTTTGTATGGGCATGTCTAGGAATGAGTGAGGAGTGTTTGTGTATATGTGTGTGGAGTGGAGTGTGTGTGTGTGTGTGTGTGTGTGTAATCTCTCTCTAGCTGTCAAAATGCATTATGCCTTGAATAGCTTTGCTATCAATATCTATTGATAGAAAGAACTCCATTATCCTCTATGTTTTTCTGATATAAGAATGCCAGCAAACAGCAAACAGAGTGATCAGAAAGGAAAGATGTGGAAATGAAACAAGGCAAATTGTTTTACATTTTGCATACTAAAAGGCCAGATGGTTTAAGTGGATTTTTATTTTCAGAACCACCCACTGCAGGATTTTTAACTACATCCAAGTCAAACAAAGCATTGCCAAGCTGAGTTTAGTAGTGTCTAGACCAAAGCCCTGACTTGCCCAGCTATCCCCTGCCCCATCGGGCCACCCTGGGATGTTTATCCATGTGCTGCAGCCAGGCTTGTCTCACATCAAGATTTTGCTGGAAATCGTATTCCTTTACAGACAAATGATGACTTGCTACTTGCATATGCTTGGAAATCGCTCAGGTTCATACTTTCACCTTTGCTCATCTAAAAATGAAAACTGCAACAATTTGGCTTATAGTACTACATATCTTATCTAATTAACACTTTTATCCCATTTCGAAATATACTGTATTGGTCATCTTGCTTACCAAGGAACATCAAGAAAATTCATGTGGCATCTCAAATGCAAGTTGGTGATATCCTTGTCCCTATTTAATTTAGGCTGAAGCAGAGATTCCTCAGAACTTTTATCTTTCTTCAATATGTTTCAACTTCTTCAATAGTCTCTAAAACAATTCAAATTTCCCTTTTCTAGCTTGGAAAGTTTTTACTGTTTATTAATTTTTACTTTCTGCATTGCCTTTTCTTACACTTAGTATGTCTAAATTTTGGTTAAACATTGAGAGCTAGATAGCCAAATACTTCAAATAAAGGCTGCAAGTTTGGTATTTCCTTACCACAGGAAACCATGTTGGACCACAACTCTGGCTAGAAAAGACAAATGACTGTTGAAAATAAGTCAACCAACTTTGGTATGCCCAAAGTCTGGAGAGAGAGAGAGTATGGGTCTCAGATGTTGTAGTTTATCTCAGAACTAAAAGCAAGTCATTAAGATTCACCATCTGTCAAACCCAAAGAGGTGATTGGGAAAATACAAGTATATTTTCATTCCAGTTGGCTCAGGTTGAGTGATTTTTTTTATGAAATTGAGTCACTTTTATAAACAATTTTGTAACATACCAGTTTTATGTTGGAAAGTCATGAAGAAATTGACTTTGGCATTTCTTCTCTTTAGGCTCCTATCTTTCCTTATATCTCCTACAAGAAGTCTGACTTGGATTTCCCCAACTAATGTTCTCTACTTCAACCGGCTTTGAATAATGCATTTGTTATTTGGTTCCTGCCCCAGCTCTCATTTTTGAGCATCAGACAGCACTAGTATTGCCTTCTCTGGCATACTCATTTGAGCACCTTCCACCATACAAAAATTCCCTCAGGATCACAGCAACTATGACAGCATTAAAAATGTCAGGCGGGGAACCAGTTTAAGTACTACATATATACCTGTACTTCCAGTGACTTGGAGAGCTAAAATGTATAAATTGCGAGAGATCAGGTGCCCAAAGCCAGCCTGATAACACAGAGAGATTAGAAAAATGTTGTTGATTAAAGTCTGAGTTGATCTGAAAGAAATATGTCCCAGTGCACCCTTATAATTTACTATATTTAAGGATGAGAACTATGTAGATATAGAAGTTCTCAAACTAACTGTACCATGTTATTTCACAAACAAGGAGGAGAGCTTCTTTTTTTTCTTCCGTATATATTCTTTATCGCAAAAATACTGTACAGAGGGGTTATAGTTACATGAGTAGGGTAATGAGTACATTTCCTATGGAGCATTGTTACTTCCTCCTTTGTTTTTCCCCTACTATCCCTTCCTTCCCCACTTCCCCAAATCCTCCCTCTGCCCCCTTCCCTACAAGTTTTAAAGTTTGTTTTCAACACAGTGTCTGTACATCTCATTGTTACAAAGGGTCAACCTGTACCCTTGTTTCAGTCTTTTGTTATTTACCTTCCCCTCCCCAAATTAGAAAAATGTATATACAAGATGCAGGGCACCGGAATCAAATACAGTGAAAACAGGGGTTATACCATGGGGAAAGAAAATACGAAAGAAACAAAAAAATCACATGGTACATTATAAATACATTAAAAACAACAGCTAGAAGGATATAACCACTGTGTTCCTATCTTGGAGATCATTTCACTTAGCATCTTCTTATATGGTCCCATGTACATAGCTTTTGACCTTTTCTGCTTGGAATTGAAATAATACTCCCTAGCAATGGACATCAAAAGAAAGAATATTAATGAAATGCCTGGTAAAGAATTTAAAAAGAATGATTATAAGGAAATGGAATGAAGTTCAAGACAATAGAGACAGATAATTCAATGAATTCAGTATATGAACGACAAACTCAGTAAAATGGTAGAGATCTATTCAACAAAAAGATACAATGATAAAACCTAGATGTGGAGTATGTAACTTTATGACACAAAAACTATTAGATCAAAAGATAGTATAATAATGCCTTGTTTTCTTTATTTAAACGGAATCAGAGTGGATTTGAACAGTTGAAAAATTAAACATGTGTACTTTAGAACAAGTCACAGTAGATAGAGTTCTTTCTTTGATAAGGAATTCTGTGCAGATGGTCAAAATATTAATCATGATGTATCTATGTTTTGGCAAATAATTTAACAAAACTCCTCATGATGTTGTTAAGGTCAAGATGGAGGGAACAAGGCCAAGTGCAACAGCAGTTGGGTTGAAATGTATCCCTTTAGATAATTCTCCCCAAATGGTACCAATTAATGTCATCCTGCTGAGTAGTTTCTACTGGATTGCTACTAGCCTTCTGATTCTTCCCTCCAGCTGAACATTTTATTTAGTGATTTCAAAAAAGAAAACAGTGTCACATTTACCAAATTTAAACATACCAGCAAATTGAAGATGTACTAGGTTTGTAAGAAGACAAAGTTGTAATTGAAAAGGACCTTGGCACACTGCAATATTTAACTGGATTTAATGAGGTGAACATTAGTAGAAATAAATAATAGTTTCACAGGAAGTTCTATAGGTACTAGATGGGTGAAATATAGCATATTGGTATTCTGACTGTGTAACAAATAAAAATATTGAGTGTTTTACTTGGCAGTGAATTTATTAGTCTCGATGTGAAGGGACAATCAAAATCAGATCCCTCCTAAATGTGAGAGCATTAATGAGTGTGGAGCACTGACATTTATTTCAGCGTGGTGGCTGAAGTGATAAGACTGCTAGCAAAGCAAGCAAGGGGAGCAACCTCTAGTCTTTGATTTCAAATTCCATTACCGCCAGAAGAAAATGTAGATAGGTTCATTCCAATGAATTCTTTCCTTTTCTGATCACCACTGAAGTTTGATTAGCATAAATTAAAGACACAGTCATTGCTACGGTTTTCCAGCATGTGTTGATTTCTTTGGGAAGTATCTTGTATTTGGCGGTGAGGGGAGGAGCAGAATGAGAAGATAGTAAAGATAGTTTTCTCTTCCTTGTAATATACAAGAGGGATCTCTTGGGATGGGGACCAGGGTCCACCATTTGCTCAAATGATCCTGTAGGCTTGGAGATTATTTTCCATTTGACTGTAGTCATTTGCATCAAGATCTGGTTATTACATGGCCAGTAGTTCTCTATGAGTATACACCTCTCCAACATATGTGCTAGTAATGCAGCCGTGTTTTTCCAAATCTAGCACTACCTGTTTTTAGTTCAATTCAAAACCCCATCCTGTGGGTTGCATTTAACTCTCTCCAGCAGAGATTTGACAAGTGAGAAAAGTTGGCTGAGACAAGCTGGGCTTCCACATATCTTTTTTAATGTTATTTTATCGTAAAGGTGCTGTACAGAGGGGTTACAGTTACATTTACAGTTATATTAGTAAGGTGATGAGTACATTTCTTGTCGAACATTGTTACCCACTTTGTTTTTCTGCTACTATACTGGGTTTCCATAGATTTTTATACTTCAGGAGGGAAAACTCTGCCCAACCTGCTATTTTCTCAGTAGAAATCTTATGTAATCAAAGGGGGAAATAGCTCTTATCTTTCTACTCTGATTTGAGGAATTTAAACCTCATTTAAATTGACTGAAACTGATAGGAATCATTTACCTATAGTGGAAAGTCTTAGAAAAACAGTAGGATTAAGAAAATGGAAATCTTAATACCGTCTCTATGTTTACTTGATTAATGGCAAAGAAACGGTATAACCTTTCAAAGCCTAGAGGACGTTTTTCTAAGAGCTTTCTTAAACTTTTCTTAAAAAATAAGACTCCTCTTCAAAAATTTTCAGAATGTAAGAAAATGTAGTATTTGTGCTAATGTGAGAAATGTACTTGATCCTTTTACACATGAATGCAAATGTGCTGAAGATTGTATATTAATTTTCATTTTCAATAACAAAAGTTACTCATGAAAAGAATGGCTATGATCTTGCAATTGTTAACTGCATGCCAGACACAGAGCCAAGTTAAACATTACTTCTTTTCATCCTGTCAGCTTCCTGCAGTGTGGACTATTAGTATGACTATTTTGCAGAAGAAATTGAAGCTTAAAGAAGTGAAGGAACTCATCCAAAGTTACAGAACTCAAGTAACCCAGTAAATTTATACCTATTGCTTTTGGTTAGAAATGATGACTTTTTTTTCTGGGTAGTTACTGAGAACCAAATAGACAAGATTTTCAGATACTCCTCTGTCAGCTTTCCATTGACATACCAAATGCCAGCACTGACTCAGCTCATAAAGAGCAATTTTTTTTTCTCACCATTTTAGAGGCCTCAGAATATTGAAAAGATAAAGGAAAAGGAAGAGACTGAGGTCTTTCAATACCTTTCAGGACAAAGTGCCTCTAGCAAACTAAAACCTCCTACGAGGCCCTGACTCTTAAAGTCTCAGCCCAGTTCAATAGCACTTAGCTAGAAACTCTGCTTCTAACAAACACGCGCTTTGGGGGAACATTTAAGATATAAGCTGTAGCAGGTCCAGGTTAAATCTGTGTTTTGTGTTATTGGTTTGGTTATTTGGTTATTTGTGATTTTTTTTGTTATTTGGTTAGTTGTGTTATTGGGTTTTGTTTCTGACACTGAGTTTGATTCCAACCAGATTTTATATTTGTCTCCTCAGTTTTCCTTCACCATTGGT
Organism: Dipodomys ordii; assembly: GCF_000151885.1. NCBI lineage: Eukaryota > Metazoa > Chordata > Mammalia > Rodentia > Heteromyidae > Dipodomys > Dipodomys ordii. The sequence goes on from NW_012267288.1 coordinate 2,404,076, forward strand.
TAACTTACTTTTCTTCTTTTCTTATCAGGCACAGAAGATTCAGGACTAACGAAAGAAGATAACCCTTGGATTTTTTTTCAACTCTTTTCTAATATTACATATTTTCCTTGGTTTAGTCAGCATATATAAGAGTTTGATTAAGATTCTCGTCATGATAACTTTTATTTCCTTATCTCTTGAATTTGGGACAATTAAAGACATTTATGGAACTCTTCAGTCTAAATGGTCATGCAATTTAGAGTCTCTTAAACTTTCAACTGGATAAGAATCACCTGGAGATCTTGTTGAAATACATATTTTGATTAAGCAGGTCATGGGAGGAAAGCTCAAGTTTTTATATTTCAGACACAGTCACTTGAAGCCAATATTGCAATCCATGAAAACTTGAATAACAAGAGTCTAGACAGAGGCTCTTCAAACACTTCTTATCCAAAATTGATTTAATCATTGCTCCTTAAATCTTTTTCCTCCAGCTCCCAACCTTGAAAACATGTAAGAAGATAACTATAATCTTCCAAAATCTTTCTCTTCTCTTGTAAGATCATACTTCCCAATATGTCAACCAAATTCCTGGCACAAAAATATCTTTTTTAAATCTTTGATATATGAATTGATGAGTCCATGAATGAATGTATACATGAATGGATAGATCCATGGCTGAATGAATTATGAATGAACGAGGAAGTAAACCTAATTGTAGGTGCTACTAATCAAGTTTAATTCAGTAGTAATACTATTTCACAGTTCTGGTAGTGAAAAATTGAAAGGTGTCCAACCTGCTTGTGGAGTTTTGTTTTATTTTTTTTTTTGACAGAAAGGAGCCCATGGAACACAGCAAGAAACCCACTAGATATGTATTATTGGCAAAGTCTTTTGGCAGTTGAAGAGCACTAACATTTCACCTAGCCTCAGGGGAGAAACTCATTTTTCTGGGAAGGACTCATTGAGAGTAAAACAGAACCTTAGTCAGGCTACCCAGATAGAAGGCTAAGACACTGGAAATAAAGCAGAGTTGTAGTGAAAGATGAGAATTTTACTCTGGGAAGAAGACAAAGCTGTCGACAAAGTCAAGATGATGAAGGTAATAAAGCCAGCATGATCCTTTGGTGGGAAGAGGATAGACTTGTTTTTTTTCAAGACATTTTGTCTTAAGGAAGAAAGATAAGCTTTATCTTTTCTTTTTTCATTTTTGCTACTGGGGATTGAACCCAGAACATTGTACTTGCTAGGTAAGTGCTTTGCCATTGAGCTACATCCCAACCTGGAGGATTAGGTTTAGAAACATCAATTTCATGATCATGTTCATTTCAGAACATAATCAATCAAAATAAATCATCCTTAATAATTCAATATTATACCTTTGCTCTGTCAACCCCTAAGCCTTTATGATTTTGTTCTGTCCCTGGAATAAACGGATGCTTAGGGTGACCATTTAATTTTTCTTGGAAGCCAACCTCCTTGATTTGCAAAAGAGAAAAAAATACTATGTTCTAAAATATCACAGCAAATACAAAACAGAACAAAAATCTATAGAGCAGTTTGAAAATCACTGTTTTGATTGTCCCCAATTTTGGTGATGTAAAGCAATGGAGCTAGAAAATAGTTTGCATTTGCTAACTGAACAATGTTTATGACTACTGCTTGCAATTACCATTAACCTTTTATAGAACTAAAATAATATCATATGCTCTTGAATAGGGTTTACGATAAATTGAAAACTCAACATGATTACATAACTAGAATTAAGGGGAGCAAGGGGAACCCACTGGTCCATAGGAGTTCCATTTGTGGATACAATTTTCTTATATAAAGTACTGCTCTTGACAATTTTGCAGAAAATTTTTTCCTGATTTGAAATTTACCCAGTTCCCTAGATACTTTTCAAATTTTTCTTACAATTAACTCAAACACTTTCATTTCTGTGTTCTTTGTGTGGGTTTTTTTCCATTCCCCAGATTTACTGATATAACTGAGAATTAAAAATCTACATATTTGTAGTGTAATACTCCGCACATGTTTAGTTAGCACATCCATCATCTCAGTTACATTTATAAGATAGAGACATGTAATACTTCTTCCCTAAGTAAATTTCAATTAGGTAACTATTGCACTATTAACTATAGTCTCTATACTGTTAATTAGCCCTTCAGAAATTATTCATCCGGCATGAGTAAAACTTTGAACCTTTTACAAACATGTCTCCATTTATCCCAGGTTGGGGCTCTGGAATCCACCATTCTACTCCCTGCATTCATGGACTCAACCATTAGATCTCACATGGAGGTAAGGCCATGGAATATTTGCTTTTCTGTTGCTGGTATTGAACTTAGAATAAAGTCACCTAGTTTCATCTATATCTCACATATGGCAGGATTTCTTTGAGGGGAGGTTGTTTTGTTTTGTTTTATGGCTGAATAACTTCTCACCCTGTTTATGGGTGGGGGCAGAGGCACATTTTCTTGTATTAAGATTTGAACTCAGGGCTTCATGGTTTCTAGGCAGATGTTTTACCACTTTAACTATAATTCCGTCTATTTTGCTTCAGGATAGTTTTCAGATAAGGTCCCATCTATTTGCCTAAGATTGGCATCAGAATGAAGTCATCCAATTATGCCTCCCACATAGCTGTAATTAGCTCTTTAGCCTTCAGATAGTTTTCAGATAGGGTCTTGTGCTTTTTGCCTGGGCTTTCAGATTATAATCCTCCAACAAATGCCTCTGATGTAGCTAAGTTTATAAGTATGCACCACCCTATCCAGCTTGCTCGTTGTGATAGAAACTTGCTAACTTTTTGCCCCAGTGGTCTTGAAGCATGTTACTTAAGATCTCTGTCTCAGAGTAGCTGTGATTACAAGTGTGATCCATGCAGCCCAGCTCAGCCCGTTTTGTTTTTCTATTTTGTTTCTGGGACAATCTTTCTAAATTTTCCTGTGCTTGCCTTGAAGTAAAAATTTTGTCTCTGTCGCACAAACAACTGGGCTTATAGGTAGAGTTTACCACATCTGGCAAAGGGTTGTTTTCTTAAATTCTGTTTCAGATAGTTCATTACTATTATATAGAAATACAATGTGTTTTTTGCATTATTTTGTATCCTGCATGTGAGACACAGTAATTATTGTCAAAACATTTTCTTTTTAACTTTAACCCATTGTTTTTACTTTTTATGCTTATTAAATTGATTCATTAGAAACAGATAATGATTTGAGAAGATTTAAGTAAAGAAAAAAATGGTTAATAAAAAGTTAAGTAGAAGACAGTTTTAGGAGGAAGAGCATATATAAGCTTATTCTCATTAAGAAGAGTTTTAACTTTAAAAAACCAAATGATAATCAGATAAAGAAGTATCATCAATATGTTTGCTCCTGGATTTTTTTATTTACTTCATCCTAATACTTGTAAATACATGAGTTATGAATAATCTCAAAAAATTCAATAGATTTCTCTGTACACTTGATTCCAATTAAAGGAAGCAGGTTTGTTCTAAAGTCTGTATGTTTGTTTATATTGATACCACCTCTTATTACAAAATTGAAAGTTCTCTTCTACCATAAAGAGAAACAATTTTATTCCTAAAATAATAAAGATGTTTTAAGCAAGATTATAATTAAGGAAAACAATATATTTTGTGATTGTCACTACTAAAGCAAGATATTTAAATAACTTGATTTTAAGAGTCATATAAAATAAAAACCATATTGAAATGAGAACCTATATTTTATGAGAAAATAAATTATAATACAAGTTATTTTTAGATAAATTTTCATCAACATATTTTATAGTGAAATGCATAAGGCAACAGATGGTATTTAGCAAATAGACTTATGTGTACATCTCTTGGGTATTTCAAGGATTTGGTTTCACATCCTAGTCTGAAAATATCACAATTAAAGCCAAGAACAGAGTTGGCATCATAAATGGAAAAACAAAAACTCAGACACTTCAGGGCTTAAAATTATATCAAATTTATATTAAAATTCCTTACCATAGGCATTTTATGAATAAAATCTTTCATGTCTATCAAAAAGAGGTAGAAAAAATAATTTTACATAACTTGAAATAAACTTCAGTGACTTTTTTTTATTCACATTTAGGACATATTTCTCTTTGCTTTCATTTTGTGTGGGATAGAAAATAGAGCAATATTCTCACTTCCCAATTCAGTGAAGGGCATTGACATCTCCATTCACTCTATTAGCCAATGAATATATGATTAGTGACAAGATTGCTTTTGCATCCTATCAGTGGATTAGTTCATTAAAATGTCCATGTGTTAGAAAACATACAAAGGATTTTGTTTAGTCTTTTTACTTCCAAATTTTCCTACTATACACAGTGTTGAATAAGTAATCGTGTACAAAGAGTATTCATAGTCTCATTTTTATAAACGCCAAAATGTTGAAGAAACCAAATTATTCATTACCCAGCAAATAGAAAAAAAGAAAATGCATATCCATGCAATAAACTATTCAATACTAAAAGGAAATAATGAGCTGGGCTATGGTAGCTTACATCTGTAATCCTAGCTACACAGGAGGCTGAGACCTGAGGATTGCAGTTTAAAGGCAACCCTGGCAGGAAAGTCGATGAGACTCTTACCTCCAATTAACTACCAAAGGAAAAAAAAAAGTGCCAGAAGTAAAGCTGTAACTCAAGCAGTGGAGCACTAGTTGAGCAGTGAAAAATGGGGAAACAGTACTCAGACCCTGAGTTTAAGACCCCCAAATGATCATTTGGATAAATGCCCAGAAGTGGGATTGCTGGGTCATAGGGAACTCTATGTGGAGTCTTTTGAGGAACCTCCATACTACTTTCCAAAGCGGTTAAACAAGTTTACACTCCGAACAATAATGCAGTAGCACTCCCTTCTGGCCACACCCCTCCAGCATCTGTTATTAGATTTCTTGATTATAGCCATTTTAACTGGGTTAGGTAGAATCTTAATGTTGTTTTGATTTGCATTTCTTTTATGGCCAGAGAAGTTGAGCATTTCTTCATGTGTCTATTGGCCATTCTAATTTCCTCTTCAGAGAAGTCTCTCTTTAAGTCTTTAGCAAACTTATTAATGAGGGTGGTTGCTTCTTTGAGGATTTGTTTTTGGAGGCTTTAATTTTTTGAAGTCTAAGTATATTTTAGATATGAGTCCCTTGTCTGTTATATTGCTAATGAAGATCTTCTCTCAAATCCGTGGGCTTAATATTGACCTTACTAGCTATGTCCTTTGCCATGCAGAAGCTCTGCAGTTTCATGCAATCCCATTTATACAACTTTGATTTGTTGTGTTTCTTTATTAAGAAAATTTTGGCCTGTGTCAAGGAGCCCTAGAGTTTCTCTTATTCCTTCCTGTAATACTAAAGCTACCAGCACAACTACGTTTATCACAGCATTATTCACCATAGCTAAGGTATGGAACCAGCCCAGATGCTCCTCAGTAGATGAGTGGATCAAGAAAATATGGTATATATATATATGTATATATACATATATTCCAATATATTTTCCATATATGGAATATATATACATATATTATACATATATATTCCTATATATGGAATATATAGGAATATATATGTGTACACAATGGAATATATATGTATATATAATGGATATATATATATATATATATATATATATATATATACACACACACACTTAGTGGGGGGAATGAGAGAGGTAGGGGAGGGAAGGGATAGTGGGAGAAAAACAAAGGAGGGGAATATCCATGCTTGACAAGAAGTGTTTTCATTATCTTACTCATGTAACTGTAACCCCTCTGTATAGCATCCTTACAATAAAATATGGAATATATATATATATAAATAATGGAATTCTATGCCTCCATCAGAAAAAATGACACTGCTTCATTTGTTAGGAAATGGAAAGACGGAAAAAAAAACATATTAAGTGATGTAAACCAGACCCAAAGAAATATAGTTCCCATGTTTTCCCTCATTTGCAATAATTAGCATACATCTAATTGTATCCAATGAGCAGAAAAGGTCAAAAGGTATATACATATGACCATAGAAGATGATGCTAAGCAAAATGAGCCCCAAGATATGGACACAGAAAGGTTTTCATTGTTGTTTTTAATGAGCTATGTTATTTTTTTTTGTTAACTTGCCATCTTCTTCCCCCTATGGTATGTCCACTTTTGTTACTCTACTTGATTTTGGTACCCTCAATCTTGTATATACATTTATCTAATTTGGGAATGGGAAGTGTAATAACAAGGACACAGGATGATCCATTGCAACAATGATATTCACAAGACACTATGTTGGAAATGAACTTTACAACTTTGTGGTGGGGGGGGGATGAGAGAAATAGGGGAGGGAAGGGATAGTGGGAGAAGAACAAAGGAGAGAATAACAATGCTCCACAAAAAATGTTTTCATTATCTTACTCATGTAACTGTAACCCCTCTGTACAGCATCTTTACAATAAAATTTAAAAAATTAAAAAATCCTAACTGATAAATAATTATTGAAAATAAAACCATTCATAGAATATAACCTATTGTACACTTCTACTTGAATGAGATGCCCAGAAAAGGCAAGTTCATAGAGTCTAGGAAGTAAATTAGTGATTGGGAGAGATGGAGATGAGAGACGGAGGTGACAAACATACTCCAAACTTAAATTACGATGTTGATAGTTTCCTATATATGAATATAATAAAAATATATTGTGCAACTTACATTGATGGCTTTTATAGCATATAAATTACGTATCAGTATAGAGGTGAAAAAGACTCTCCATAAACATCTGCTAATTACTGAAGACTTGTTCACAGAGCTGAGAGAGAGGTGGGGAGAAAGAGTAGTACAATGAAGGAATGGAGTATACTGGACTAGGGTTGCCCACTTCACCTGGGAGTAAGTACATTTTGGAACAGATAGTTTTTTGTTGATGGATGCTGTTCTATCAATAGTGTCGGCCAGATCCTTAGTCTTTATGGTACAGAATACCTCTCGGGGTATAAAAAAAGTATCTCCAAAAATTTCTCAAAATTTCTTTTTATTATTTTTAATACTTTTTATTGTGAAAATACCAAAAAGAGAGGTTACAATTACATGAGCAAGGTAATGAGTATATTTCTTATCAAGCATTGTTGCTTCCTCCTTTGTTTCCCCTACCATCCCTTCCCTCCCACTTCAACTACACTCCCCTCCCCCTCTCCCCCCACACCAAAGTTGTAAAGTTCATTTTTCAATATAGCATTTTGTACATCTCATTGTTGCAGTGAAATTCCTGAGCGAAAAATTTTACACATGGTTGAGACCATTGTGTGAGACCATACTTTTAGTTTTGTTGGACACTAATGACTCTCCAAAAATGAGTGCTAATTTCTATTTCACCAGACATCTATTTCATTACATTCTCACTAATAGTGTATTCTGCTAACTTAATGTAGAATACGTTCTTGTGTTAATTTGCATTTACCAAATTACTAGCATGTTTGAGCACTTCTTCAATTGTTTTGGACATTTGAACTTTTCACACTAATTGACTGGTAATAACTGTCTATCTAGTTTTTGAAATCATCCCTAATTATTGGTAGAACAATCGTATATACTTTATATTTGAATCATTTGCTATATAAACAGCATTTTTCTTCTGGCTTGTACTTGGGAACAAACAAATAAAATGTATCTAGTCAAACAAAAAGTGCTACAATCTGATTAAACTTGATGTCATAAAATTCATTGATGTTGCTTTGTGAGATTTTCTTCAAGTATTTGTACAAAGGAGTTCCTATTCATCAAATCAGTTTATTAATTTATTATCATTCTTATGATCATTTCATCATTCTTCCCCATCCTCTCAAGCCAATCCTTCCCTTCATTTTTTTCAATTTAATAAGATATGCATTGAATATTATGAGTGCATTTTCCCCTATTTCTGTCTATTCTTCTTCCTTTGGACCATCCCCGCCTTTCAAGTATCAGTTTCCTGGTATTCATTTTGTTGGACTGAGTCTACTTTTCCGAGGGATTAACACTGAATTATCTCCTGCAATTTTCCTTTTTTCACAGGTCATTTTTTAAAAAAAATAATCTTTTTTTCTTTTTTTTTTTGTCAGTCGTGGGCCTGAACTCTGGGATTGAGTGCTGTCCCTCAGCTCTTCAGCTCAAGGCTAGCACTCTATCACTTGAACCACAGCACCACTTCTGGCCTTTTTTGCTTATGTGGTGCTTAGGAATCAAACTCAGGACCTCATGTATGCAAGGCAAGCACTCTACCACTGAGCCACCTTCCCAGCCCTCTCAGAGGTCTTAGATCTTGTTAAGGTTGTTTTAGAGAAAATTTACTGAGAAGCTCATTGAAGGCAGTCATTGTTTCTGTTACAGTTTTCTCTTAATTTCTAACATTCTGTTTTATCTTTTCTTAGTCCTTCCTTATCTCTCTCTGACATTACTCATCTTCACGGATGCTTCTCTGCTGGTAGGGGAGCAAAAGAATCCCCTTCTCCTCCTCTTGAATATAGTTCTCAAGAATGACTATAAAATGTGCTAGGATTTCAACATTCTGAGATATAGAGAGACTGGCCAGATTAACTCAGATTATGTTCCAGGCTCCTCCTGAAAACAGGGCATACTTCTATTTTTGTCCAATGAGTCACATGGACATAGGCTATTTGACCCAGGTAGAGTGTTTCCAAGGTCCTTCAAGGTGGAAAGTGAGAGGTGAGTGTGCAGATGAGATCCGTACACCACAGGCAAATTTCCTGAGCTTTAGGGACTGATTCATGATGAATTATGGGCTTTATTGTCCATTTCAGCCTATTTTTACATAATGCATCCATTTTGTGTAACTTACTGCATATGTGTTTCAGTAGACTTGTTCATCTGTAGACAGTGAAATTGTTTCACAGTATGGTATTGTATATTTTCTACTTTCTACATAAGAGTACTGCAAACATACTCTTTTTTTGACTGGTCTTATACTGATTGTCCTATATTGATTATTTTATGATCCTATATTGACTATACTATATTGATTATTTTATGACTGATACTATATTCCTATATTGATATTATTTTGAAGTAATTGTTATTAATCACAACATATATCTAAATCTTATTCTGATGATTTCTTCATTTCATTAAATTCTCTTTTATCATATCCTCATGTAATTTGTAGTTGAAGGTTAAACATGTGTTAAGGATTGATGTTAATCTATTCACTAGTTAGTCTATATTAAATACTTTCTGTATATACTGGTATCAGAGATTTCAAATTCCTCTGTTGTCCTTATTGTTTACTACCTTCTTTTTTTTAATTTTATTTTATTTTATTTGTGAACATACTGTACAGAGGGGTTACAATTGCATGGGCAGGATAATGCGTACATTTCTTACCAAGC
>NW_012267288.1:2420197-2471657 GCF_000151885.1 Dipodomys ordii
GAGTCTTGGATCCTGGGTCGTCTCTGGTCTGCAAACTGCAGGATGAAACTGTCCGCTCCTTGTCGGTTCTTGCTGGAGTTGAGTAGAATCCGCTCGCCCGCTGCGTCTGGCTCCTTCGTCCTGGACTCTCAGCGCTCAGGTATTGCCCCGCTGCGGTCTCCACCGCGACCCTGCCGCCGCCGCCGCCACCGCCGCCGCCGCCGGCGGCTGGCTGGTGCTCAGATGTGTATTCTTGCCTTGGCTTTCTCTCACTTGTCTAACTCTCTGTCCTGTGATGGCACACTTGGTGTGTTTCTCTGGCTTAGGACTGTTCACTGGAACTCTAAAACTGCTTTCTATGCGAGAGCTTGTTCAGCTTCCAGCTTCTCCTCCGCCATCTTTGTTTACTACCTTCTTGAAGCTGGGCATCCCTGAGCATTCTTCCTCAGAGAAAGATTGAACCATGATTCTCTTTTGGCTGTAATCCATTGTATTATTCCTGGACCACTGTTGCATGATAGTAGTGTGTGGGAAAGAGGAGAAATCCAATATGTTTAAATCACAAGTTTTAGTAGTCCTGTGTATATCCTCCAAACATATGTTTCAAAATTATTTCTCTAAGAATATAACGTTCCCATCCTGATGAAATCTTTCTTATGTCTTAACCATGACAAGCTAGTGGAATTCTAAGAGGCAAACCCACAAAAGTTTGCAGAGAAACATAGAGTTCCTTACCAAAGAGACTCTCATCCTCATGTTTTCTACATTCAATCCACCCCTTCTTCACGCAAAATAAGAATGTAAGAGTTCCTGCTAGTTTATGACTCTAATAGTTTCTTCCCTAGGGCCAGTATCTCTCTAAACACATCTGTCTCTCCAGATTTTATGGTAGTAATTTACACTGAAGCCTTTTTTTTATATCCAAGAAAATTGTTTTTACAGCTCCTACTTGTAAGAGAAGATAGTTTCCAAGTTCTTTGCATGTTAGAATTGAAACAAAAAGTCTGTAAAACTCATGCAAAAAGCTATGCTTTATAATTATTTTGAAAAACTAAGCATTGAACTTCAGCAGAATGGTTTGGATAAGGTTCCTCCTCCACGCTGTGTGAGATGAAGCCTTCTAAAACTAATGAACTACAGCAACTTACTTGATGCTCAGCCAAGGTTAGTTCTAAGAAAGAACATCTTCCAATCAAAGCTTCACTTTTAATATACTATGTTTTGCCAATGGTTATAGGTACAAAAGTTCAAATAAGATAAATCTCAGTAATGAACTCTATCAATCATAATCCAGCTTGGAAATGGTGGGAAGCTAATCATCTTTGTTTGAAATGTATAGCAGTACAGTTTTTGTCAGTCTCCATGAAACTATAGCAGATAATAAATACTCTTTTTGTCTTCTTCCTATTTTATACTATATGTCATAGTGAACTTTTGTTGATGTCTATGAAGAATTTCTGTTAATGTCTATGCAATGAGACATTCTGACTCTTTCAGAGTCAGAAAAGGGTCATCTTCTATAGCTCCAAACACATCAATTTTTACCTATAACTTTGAAGGAGAAGATTAATTGATGTAGGAAGAGGAGTTGCCCCAATTCTGAAGACATCATTAGCTACAGTAGCCAAGTTGAAATTTTAGAGAAGATTTGATTAAATTCCAAAGCTAAGATAACAATTGAAGATTTTTAGCTGTTTTTTTTTTCATTTCTTATTTTGGCATTGGGATAGAACCCAGGATATTGAACTTGTTAGGCAAGTGCTTTGCCACTGAGCTACATCCCAGCCCACTGAGAAATCTTTTTTTTGTTGTTGGTTGTGGGGCTTGAACTCAGGGTCTGAATGTTGTCCCTGAGTTCTTTTGCTCAAGGCTAGCACTCTACCACTTTGAGCCACAGCACCACTTCCAAGATTTTTAAAAATATCTCCTTTGTACATTTATAACTCACTTAGATATTTTATATAAAAGCAGTTAACAGAACAAAAACAAAGAAATATTGTTTGAAAAATGATGAAGATTGGAGGGTGTGGGTTTGAAGCTAGCCTGGGCAGAAAGGTCATCCAGACTTTTATCTCCAATTACCCTGTAAAAATAGGGAAGTAGAGATGTGGCTCAAGTGGTAAAGCAATGATTGAGCAAAAAAGCTAAACAAGAACAACAAAACATCCCCAGTGCAAGGCTAAGTATGGCAAAAAAGAAGAAAAAAGAAAGAAAACAAAAGAACTATGCTTACATCTATAAAAGTGTTTCTTATTATTGCATTTTTATGCTGTATAGCTTGACTTAACAGGCTACATAGGCAGCTGTATTGAGAACTGAGAGAACATAAAACAATGTTTAATAGGATGTATAATGTGCTATAACTAGAACATGAAGTATATGTACAAAATAGTCCATCAAACAGTAGGAGCTGATCGTATATTTGCCCTCACCATTTGACACCTATGACCTCTTTCTTCATTTCTAGAACCTTACTGCTCACGGACTCTTTAATCTCACCCTTTTCAACTGTCTCTAGTATCACCAGCTCTTCTTGTCAACTTTCTTCCCAGGGTCCTTCCCATAGATCAGTTCCTCTTCTGGATGTACCCGGGATTCTCCTGAGAGAATTCATTTTTTTAATGCCATTTTCATGCCATTGCGCTAAGACTTCTTTCTGCAGACCTGACTATGTTCTCACACATAGACTTGTATTTTGTGAATGAATATCTACAGATGCAGAGTAAAATTGACAGAGATCGCTTAGTTTGCCTGCCCTAAATCAGCCCTTCTCTCAGTAGTCTGTATTGTAAAACCTGACATCACTATGCTACCAACATCTAAAAGCTAAGTCAAGTCTGATTCTTCTTTCCTCATCTAAGGCTTCTATGTATTTTGCCCAGTTTCCTCTGTGTACACTGCATGTATCAGTTACCATCTATCACTATCCTGACAGACCTGCCTTCTAGTTACTCTCACTACTTCTGTTTTCCAGCATAAACTGGATCATGACACTTTCTTGCCTACAATTCTCTGATATCTTACTACTGTATCTACGTAGCATCAGACATCTTCCCATAAGTTAGTATCACACACAGTTCATTCTCTTTCACTTCATTTCCCAAGACCACATATACTGCTTCTTACAGTTAGGTTGGACCACAAGTTTATTTCTAAGAGTGGATGAACTTTATGTAGAATATTATTCTACCTAATGACCAATCTCAACTTTATCTTTAAAACCCCATGTTTTCTCTTCCCTCCCTCTCTCCCCAGGTCTTCCAGGAGATTTAACCAAATGTTTCAATCATGCTAGGTTTTTAAATTTTATTTTATTGTAAAGCTGATGTACAGAGGGGTTATAGTTACAAAAGTAAGGTAATGAGTGCATTCCTTTTTTAAGTGTTACTTCTCCCTCATTTTCTCATGCTTTCCTTCCCCCCATAACTACCCTCCCCCTAACTTGTAAGGTTCATTTCCAATATAGTGTTTAGTGAGTATCACTGTTGCATTGGTTTACCCTTTGTCCAAACCATTTATATGATTCCTTTCCTCTTCCGCAAGTCAGATAAACTTATATACAAGATCAAGTGTACTGAAATCAGAAACCAGAGGAATAAACCAGAGGAGAATAAAAAAGAAAGACAAAAGAAATAACTGCAAACAGTACATTAAATAAAGACAAAAGAACAACCAAAAAACCTCTTGTTTCCATTTCATAGAGTTCATTTTGATTAGCATCATTTTATATTGTTATATGTACATAACTATTGGGTTATTGTGATTGTCTACTAGAACTATCCTAAGCTTATACTAATTATTACAAATGAGAAAAACTATGGAGCCCATGTAGATGAATGGATTAAGAAAATGTGGTATATATACACAATGAAATTCTATGCTTCCATCAGAAAGAATGACTTTGCCCCATTTGTAAGAAAATGGAAGACTTTGAAAAAAATCATCTTAAGTGAAGTACCTAGGCTTTTTACTTCTGAGTTAAGATTGCAACTAACTTTCTCTGTACTACCTTGAAATCATGATTCACCCACTGCCAACTTCTGAGTAGCTGAGATTAGAAGCATTTACCATCACACCTGGATAAAACCTCATGTTAAATAATTTCGGAAAAGTCTCCCCTGACAATTCAATACACTATCATCTGTCAAATCCTCTTATTTAAACTCTTGAGTAACTCTTCACTATGAGACAATTCCAGTCCTGTTGAGAGCTGAACATATGTGTGTATAGTATATATATATATATATGCATATAAAATTCATCATCAAAATCCTTATCTCTTTACTTAGCATACAGACTACAGGAGTTGTTCAATAAATTCCTGTTCAATAAATGAAAAGGAGAATAGAAGAAACAGAAATTCATAAAAAAATTTATTAGGGTTTTTAATAAAAAAAGAGAGAAATTTTAGAAAAAGATAGAGAGGTTAGATCAGAATCCCAACTTTTCTTCACACATTGGCTATTCCTAGCCCTACATAATATATAAATATACACAAATACATATGTAATATGTTTATATTACATCTGTGTGTTCTTAGTATATATATTTTATATATACTATATAATGTATATATGTAATGTGTATGCAAATACATATATTTATATATTAACAACACTTTCTCGCTATCCTCTCCACCCATACCTTTTACTTTCATTCTCATTTCCACCCAGATGCCTCACTGTCTGTGTTTCTAGCCCAGATTTCTTATTCAAACTCCTATCATAGTTGCCTACTTGGTATTTGCTCTTTGACATGTCACTCTATTCAGATTCAATATGGCCTAGATTTACTCAGCATCATTTTCTCTCAAATATTTTCTTCCTGTTTTGCCTGTTTCAGTGACTGACACCACTTGGTATCACACTTTTAAATGCACAGCCAGACACTGGTGGCTCTTGCTTGTAATCCTACTTATGGCAGAAGACTGAGATCTGATGATTGAATTTCAAAGCAAGCCCAGGGAGGAAAGCCCTTGAGATTCTTATCTCCAATTAAGTACAAAAAGGCTGCAAGTGGAGCTCTGGCTTAAGAGGTAGAATGCTAGCTTTGAACAACAACAAAAAAGTTTAGAAACAGCATTCAGGCCCTGAGTTCAAGGACACACACAGACACACACAAGTGCATGATCCAGAGATATTTGTTAGCAGTTATTTCCATATCTAAAATCTGATCTATGAGGAAGCTATAGATCTGCTTCCTAACTGTTATTTTCTATTTCTTCTTTCAAGTCCACTAAATGCCAGGCACAAGTAGCTTATACCTATAATCTTAACTATTCAGCAAACTGAGATCCAGAGGATCCAGGTTCGAAAATAGCTAAGGCAGAAAAGTCTGTAAGATTTTTATATTCAAAAATCCAGCAAAAAGCAACAGGCAGAGGTAGCCTAGTAAACAAGATGAGCAAGCATGAGGTCTGAGTTCAAATCTTGATACAAATGAGAGAGAGAGAGAGAGAAAGAGAAAGAGAGAGGGGGAGAGAGAGAGAGAGACAAAGAGGGGGAAGAGGGAGAGGGAGAGGGAGAGAAACATAGCTAAAGTTGACCAGAAATATCTTCTATCCTTAAACAATATCCTAAGAGCTATATATATATATATATATATATATATATATATATATATTAACCAATGTAATTATCTCAACTGTGAGATAATCTTATTTTTATTACTATAAAATTCATTATTATAATAAAATACCTGAAGCAGGCTACTTTACAAAGGAAAGAGGTTTTTTTTGGATCATACTTCTGTAGGTATACAATCTAGGAACCTCCTGGTGGGTGAGCATCACATGACAAAAGAACTCAGGTGCAGGTGTCTAACGGGTCTCTCCCTTCTTATACAGCTACCAGGATTCAGCTCTTCTCTTACGACTTTATCCAATTTTGGTCACCTCACAAATCTCACACTAGGGATTAAATTTGGTCAGGAAAGCGTAGTGGTAACTCTGAGCATATTCAAACTATACGTATGATTTTTATAGAAAAACAACTTTGATACACAAAGTTACATCTGTCCCTAAAAAGAAGCTCAAGGTATAAATCTGAGCAATTTGGGGCAAGATGAAGTGTTTAAGTGTTTAAACATAATACGCCCAAAGTCTAAGAACCAAATCCAATTTAGGCATCTGAAACGATCTATGAAGGGTCATATCTTATTGGCTCTGTACTGGATCACAATAGATCTTTAATTTGCAGCCAGACTGATGTTTGCAAGATATACATCTCTCTATTGAAACCCACTTTAAAACATCTTAATGGCTTCTGTTGCTTTTAGTTTGAAGTTGGATATCCTTTTGTCATTCATTCTTTCTCGAGTGGGAGATCCTTGCCTGGCTTTTTGATAACATCAGGTCCTTTGTAGCATATACCAGATTGGATCATTTTTGTATAGAATTATCTAGTCCCAAATCAAGTGTCATCTTACGTCTGAATGCTTGCATGGGTTTGCTTGGACTTGTCCAGATGCCACTACAACTTCTTATCCCACAAGCTTGTTGACATGAACTTGCCTAGTATTCAATACCTCAGAGACAAATCTCATCCAACAAGGAAAAAAGAATAAGTGGATAAATATCCCAGCTTCTCAATATATCGGTAAGAAATTTCTACTATGTGTTTAATAGGATCTTTCAAGTTTTCAAAGAGCACAGACATAGCTCAGTTACCAATTCTCCACATCACTTTCTCTATCACCTCATTTATACCTCATTTATGCCACTGTGATTAATTCATCCTCATTTTAATCTCCAGATCAGTGTGTAAAGATACCCAAAGTATGATAACCCTTCAGTTTCCTCTCTCACAGTCCCAGATATCTGTTTCATAGCATAGAGTTCACAGTCACATGGGAGCACAGAAAGAGACCTGGGATAGCATTAACCAAATACTTGCCTATTGGGAGAGTATAATTTTAAATATTATTTCTTAAAGCACTGCAATTTCTAAAGCAGACTTAAGGAAGTGGAAAAACCTCCCATGCTCCGGGATTGGGAGGATTAACATTGTGAAAATGTCAATAATACCAAAGGATATATACAAATTCAATGCAATACCTATCAATATCCCAACCTCATTCTTCAATGAAATAGATGAAGCAATCCAAAAATTCATATGTAACAATAAAAGACCCCCCTAATGGCAAAAACAACTCTTAGCAGAAAGAACAGTACTGGAGGAATATCAATACCAAATTTCAAACTCTACTACAAAGCCATAATAATAAAAACATCTTGGTACTGGCACAAGAACAGACCTCAGGACGAAAGAAATAGAACTGAAGACCCAGAAGTGAACCCACAAACCTCTAGCCACCTAATCTTTGACAAGGGAGCTAAAAAACTAGAACGGAAGAAAGACACCTTCTTCAGTAAATGGTGCTGGCAAAACTGGTTAATCACTTGTAGAAAACTAAAACTAGATCCTTATATATCACCCTGCACCAGAATCAACTCCAAATGGATAAAAGACATCAGTGTCCAAGCACACACCCTGAAAACATTACAGGGAGGAATAGGAGAAACCCTAGGTCTCCTTGGCACAGGCCGAAATTTTCTTAATAGAGATCCAGAAACACAACAAATCAAAGAAAGGTTGGACAAATGGGATTGCATGAAATTGCAGAGCTTCTGCATGGCAAAGGACATAGCTAGCAAGATCAATAGAAAGCCCACGGATTGGGAGAAGATCTTCACTAGCCATATAACGGACAAGGGTCTCATATCTAAAATATACCTGGAACTCAAAAAACTAAATCCCCCAACAACAAATCCTCAAAGAAACAACTGCCCAATAAATAAGTGGGCTAAAGACTTACAGAGAAACTTCTCTGAAGAGGAAAGAAAGATGGCCAATAGACACATGAAGAAATGCTCAACTTCTCTAACCATAAAAGAAATGCAAATCAAGACAACATTGAGATTCTACCTCACCCCAGTTAGAATGGTTATAATTAAGAAATCCAGTAACAGCAGATGCTG
This sequence comes from Dipodomys ordii, assembly GCF_000151885.1. Lineage (NCBI taxonomy): Eukaryota > Metazoa > Chordata > Mammalia > Rodentia > Heteromyidae > Dipodomys > Dipodomys ordii. The sequence continues at coordinate 2,428,155 of NW_012267288.1, forward strand.
GAGGGGAGGTGGCCTCAAGGGACCCTACTGAATTGTTGGTGGGAGTATAAAGCAGTATGGAGGTTCCTCAAAATACTGCACATAGCAAGGTGTCGGTGGCTCATGTCTATAATCCTAGCTACTCAGGAGGCTGAGATCTGAGGATTGTGGTTCAAAGCCAGCCCAGGCAGAAAAGTCTGTGAGACTCTTATCTCCAGAAAACCATAAGTGGCACTGTGGCTCAAGTGGTAGAGCACTTGGCTTGAGCTGAAGAGCACAGGGACAGCGCCAAAGTCCAGAGTTCAAGCCCCACGACCAACCAAAAAAAAAAAAAAAGACTCACATAGAGCTCCCCTATGACCCAGAAATCCCACTTTGGGGCATTTACCCAAAGGATCACAAACAAGACCATACTAAAGCTCTCAGCACAACTATGTTTATCACAACATTATTCATAGCTAAGATATGGAACCAACCCAGATGCTCCTCAGTAGATGAATGGATCAAGAAAATGTGATATATATATATATATATATATATATATATGAATTCTATGCCCCCATTTGTTAGGAGATGGAAAAACTTGGAAAAAATTACTATTTTTTTTTTATTTTTTGGGTCCGGTCATGGGGCCTGAACTCTGGGTCTGGGCGCTGTCCCTCAGCTCTTCAGCTCAAGGCTAGCACTCTACCACTTGAGCCACAGCACCACTTCTGGCTTTTTGCTTATGTGGTGCTGAGGAATCGAACCCAGGTCCTCGAGCATGCAAGGCAAGTGCTCTACCACTGAGCCACCTTCCCAGCCCAGAAAAACTTATATTAAGTGAAGTAAGCTAGGTCCAAAGAAACATAGGTCCCAAGGTTTCCCTTATTTGCAATAACTACATGTCTAAGAAAAGCAAAAATGATTAAAGCTATGTACATATGACTGTATAAGAAGATGCTAAGCAAAATGAACCCCAAGACATGGACACAAGTGTTCTTTTCTTTCCTGTTATTGTTTTTAATGTACTTTTAATGCAATATATAATTCTTTTGTTTCTTTTGTATGTTCTTCCCTCACGGTATAACCTCTGTTTTCACTGTATTTGATTCCAGTGTCCTGAATCTTGTATATTCACTTTTCTAATTTGGGGAAGGGAAGGGAAATAATAAAATGTTGAAATAAGGATACAGGTTAACCCATTGTAACAATGAGATGTGCAAGACACTGTATTGAAAATGAACTTTAAAGTTTGGGGGAGGGAGGAGTTGGGAAGCTGGGTAGGGAAGGGAGGATAGGGGAAAAACAAAGAAGGTGGTAAAATGCTCGATAGGAAATATACTCATTACCCTACTTATGTAACTGTAACCTCTCTATATAGTATTTTTACAATAAAAATATCTTTGTAAAAAAGCACTGGAATTTAAAAATGTCAATATCAAAATATTTTTAGAAGTTATAAACATTGATAAAATGATATATTTTACTCTGTTTACTCTCTCATTCTCTCTTTGTCTATCTCTCTCTGTTGAAATCATACCATCTCATGCTTTCATTTTACTGTCTTGTTCATGGATAGTGCCCTACCACTTGAGCTACAATTCTAGTCTGTATTTTATTTTTATGTCAAAAAAATTCACCACAAAGAAATGATTGAGGAGATATCCGTATTCTGATATTGTATGTATATATCAAAATTAAAACATGATTTAAAGTGATTATGTAGAATTACCAATTAAAGTAAAATAAACTTTTGCAGAATACAATATTCTAATGTAAATAACATTAAGCAGTGAAGATTCTGTTCTTAATTTTATATTATATTCATGTTCTAACTGAAAGAAATGGCTTGATTTCCTTTTTAGTAGTGAAGACATTAAATTAACACAGTCCTAAGAAAGTCTTTTTGCTCTTTGTATGAGATTTTTGTAGAATAAAAAAATTTACATGCAGTTAGCAAATGACTTGGTATTTTTTCATACTTGACTTTTTTTCTTAAAATAGATTTTGAGTGCCATTTGCTTTCCAATATGAAGTCTAAATTAGAAAAGAACTAATTATCTTGGTGTCTATATTTCATAGTACAACCATTAGCATTTTACAGCCATTTTTAGTTGCTATAAACAAACATTTGAAGGAGGAAAGAATACAGCTAAATTTAGATAAAGTGCTATTGAAGTATGGCCTTAAGCTAATATGGGATTAATGGCTTTACTCTCTCTCTGTCTCTGATTGAAGGCACAGTAAAAATAGACACAGCAAGAGTTTAATCCTATGAGTGGGGTCCAAACAGGACTCAGATATACCAAAATTGTTAAAAGAGCTCTTCTAGACTATACTGTATCCAACACTGGTCAAGCTGTCACAGAAATCTCTGCTTTTAAAAATAAACCACTTCAAGAGAATAAGGTTCATGTGGGCATCAGGAAATGGCTGCCAAAAATGAATCACTGTCAGTAAAAAAAAAAGTGTAGGTTCCTTTTAGTTAATATGCGTCCATCAGAAAGAATGACATTGCCCCATTTGTTAGGAAATGGAAAGACTTGGAAAAAATTACATTAAGTGAAGTAAGCCAGGCCCAAAGAAACGTAAGTTCCATGGTTTCTCTTATTTGCAATAACTAGTACATGTCTGAGTCAAGCAGAAAAGGTCAGATAAGCTGATGTTAGGGAAATGAACCCTAATGTTTATTTTCTTTCATGCGATTGTTTCTAGCACATTTATAAGATGATTTCTTTGTTGCTTTGTATGTCCCTCCCCCACTATATAACCCCTGCTTTCACTGTTTTTAATGTTGGTATAATTAGTGGAGGGGAAGGGAAAAAACAAATCATTTAAATAGGGATACAGGTGGACCCATTGCAACAATGAGATGTACAAATCGTTATGTCGAAAACTGAACTTTACAACTTTGGTGCCAGTGGGGCGGGGGGGAGATTGGAAGGGATGGGAAAGGGAAACAAAGGAGGAGGCTACAATGCTTGATAAGAAATGTACTCATTATCTTGCCCATGTAATTGTAACCCCTCTATATGGTATTTTTACAATAAATTTTTTTTAAAAAGACCCCCAAAAAAGATTCACTGAAGCCATAAAACAACTTTGGTACTTTTTGCTCTAAAAATGAACATAATAAATCAGTCAGAACAATATGTTATGGAAATACAAAGTGCTGGGGAAAAAAACCTGTTTCAAAAGAGAATGAGAATAGATATGCTAATATATCAAATTAGTTGTTATGCTCAATTTTTAAGGATTTAAATTAATATTTTATTCTGGAAGAGGGTGTAGTTCAGTGAAGGTGATACTCATGCCCTGTGACAAACTTGTAGAGTGCCAAATATTAAGGTGCACACCCTTCTACTAACAAGTAATTATCCTGTATAGGAGAAATGAACAAATGTCCAAAGACCTAAAATTAAACATTAAAATATTTCCAGAGTATAACTTATTACAAACACAATTTTATAAAATGAAAATAGCCTAAATGCCCAATCATAGAAGATGAATTAAATAAAGAGTGATGAAAATCTGTAGCCTTAGGAAATAACAATGAATAAACAATCACTGACAGAAATATGTCCATGATCTATTGTTAACTAAACAAATTTGCCACTGGACTGATTTGGCATGCAAACAGCTTGAAATCAACAGTACATCTCCAAACAGAAAGCTAAATATTCAACAACTTTTCTTAGACCATGAGAGAAATAAGGTCATAGAGAAAACTGTCCACAGAATTGGAGAGACAGATCAGCAGCCAAAGAGCATCACAAGCTGCCAGAACTGAAACCATGAGCACAAATCTCCATGGGAACTGGAGTAGAAGCCTCCATAGAAACTGGTACTTGGGTGTACTAGCCAGGGTTGTAACTGAATTGCTGGAGGCTCACTCTGGACAAGTCTGACTTAAATACTTCAGGGATGTTCAGTCACAGGAAAGGCCCAATACTTTGATGAACACCACTTCCAAGAGCCTTACTACAAGAGCCTTAGTGAATATCTGAGAAAAATTCCTTAGAACTTCCATAGAGAAAGAGAAAATGTTACCATTTTGATACAGACAAAAGTGCCCTGTTTCTCCTGAAATCCCTTGCACTGAAAAGACACTGTTTTATTAGAGCCTAACCTACTAGTATTTTTTTGTTTCTAAGCCTAACTTAGCCAGGGTAGGAAAATACCCAACTCCAATGCTCTCTTACAGTGTTGTCTTCCATGAGGGGAAATCATTCTGAGAAGCATCGGTGCAATTCACAGTCCAAGGCTACCAACTCATCAAAAGAAAAAGCCCTAGTTATCGGATCTGTGCACATAATGTGCCCTTTCTCTCCACAAAATGGATCACAACATTCCAAAACTAGGATGAAGAAAAGGAAGCAGGGGGAGGCAGTTAATGGTGATAAACACCTGTGTTTAAAGAGAAGAAAGATACTGAACTAAGCAACTTCCTCTGAAGGAACATCCCTACCCTATTTTATGAGTACATCATTCTGATTCTAAAACCAGGCTAAGGCATCATATGAAAAAGGATATAAAATCCAAGACACCTGATGCTTATAGATGCTTAGTTCCTCAATAAAATGACAGCAAACTGAGTTTCAAAGCACACCATGAGGACCATGCACCATAACAAAATATTATGATGAAGATTTATCCCTGAAATACACAGATAATTTTATAGATAGAAATCAGTACAATCACCACATGAAGAGGCTGAAGGATAAAATTCACATGATCATCTTGACAGAAGCAGAAAAAGTATTGGCAACATTCAGTAGATTTTTATGAAACCCTTCAAGAAATTAGAATTAGGAGGAAATTGTCTTAACCTAATAAATGTTGTATAGGAAAAGCCTGCATTATTATACTCTAAAAACTGAAATCTTTTCCACCACCGTCAGGAACAACGCAGGGGAACTTAACTCTCACAACTTGTCTTAAGCATGGCACTGGAAGTCCAGATAGAGCATGAAAAAGAAGTTAAAGTCTGCCAAAGAAGAAAGAAGAAAATTTGCTCCTGGTGCGGATGGAATAATCCTATCTAAAGCAAAACCTAAAGACACAGACAAAAAAATTAGAAATAATGGATCAACTCACTAAATGTTCCATATATAAAATCAAACTGCAGAAAACGTTCTGTTTCTGTATACTTAAAATGAGCTCTCTTAAAAAGAAAGTATAAAAATGTCATTTTAAATTGCACCAAGATAATAAAATACCAGAAATAATCATAAGTAAGGAGGTAGAAGGCTTATATACAGAAGACTGATGAAAGAAATCAAACACGAGACAATCAAGCAAAGAGATACAACCTGGACATGAATTGCAAACCAATATTGTTAAATTGTTCATACTACTCAATCACTATCAAATCCAAATGATACATTTTTACACAGACATAAAAATATCCTAAAATTATCACCCACCAACAAGGTTCTAAATAGATAATCAATCTTAGGAAAGAAAAGCTATATATTATATATTATCTATTAGTTGTGCAGTGGACAGGTTCATTGTAATATTTCCAAATGCATTTAAAATACCTAGGTCAAACTCACTTCCTTAATCTCCCTAATTTTCTTCCTCCTTTTTTTGCGATTTTTTTATTGTGATTAAGTGGTTACATAAATTTCACAAATTTCACAGTTTTGAGGGATATTGATGCTTAGTTAAAGTCAGAAACACATTCTAATCTTCACGGGCAAATTGTCTTTATTGTGGTCTATAAAGTTTATGAGTTCTATGAGCTTTGACAATACAGTTATTTCATCATTCTTCCCCATCCCTCTCAACCCAACCCCTTCCCTCAATTTTCTTTTTTCTTTTTTTGTTAGTCATGGGGTTTGAACTCTGGGTTTGGGCGCTGTCCTTGCGCACTTCAGCTCAAGGTGAGCACTTTACTCCTTGAGCCACAGCGCCACTTCTGGTTTTCTAGTGGTTTATTGGAGATAGTCTCATGGACTTTCCTGTCCGGGCTGGCTTTGAACTATGATCCTCAGATCTCAGCCTTCTGAGTAGGTAGGATTACAGGCGTGAGCCACCAGTGCCCGGCTCCTCAATTTTCTTAATATTGTATAATATGCATTGAATTTTATGACTGCATTTCCCCTTTCCTCTCTTCATTCCTCTACCTCATCCCTCGATCCCAGCCCCTCACTTGCAAGTACCCATATCCTACTGTTTATTTTGCTGAACTGTAAATTAATTACCCTTTCTAAGGAATGCCATCATTTTAATTCTCCCCTGAATCTAACATATTTTAGTTAATACATTTGTGCACACTTGGATTCCACCCTAAAGTGTAATTCAGCTGGGCACTGATGGCTTATGTCTGTAATCCAAGCTATTTGGGAAGCTGAGATCTGAGGACCACGATTCAAAGTCAGTGAGATTCCTACCTTCAGTTAACCACCAAAGCAGGAAGTAGAGGAGTGGATCAGGTGGGAGAGTGCTAGTCTTGAACAAACTCAGGGAAACTGCCCAGGTGCTGAGTTCAAGCCCCAGGACCATCTCTGTCTCTGCCTCTGTCTCTCTCTCTCTCATCACAATTCCAGTATTTGATTATTCTATTTTTAATGCTTGCATATAAGGTACTTCTACCATATTTATCTTCATTCACCTCTCCATTCCCATACCCTTCCTCTGGTACCCTCCTTCCAAACAGAGTCTGTTGTGCTTTCTTGTCTAATTTTTCATATATAGTGTGCATAATTTGAACCTTGTGTATTACCATGGTGACTGACATATGTATATATTGTAATTTTGTCAGAATGACCTCCTCTGTTGCTATTGTTTTCTGCTAGTGGGAATGTGAAATGGGGCAGCTGCTCTAAAAGATTTATAGAATTCCCCCAAAAGATTAAAATAGAACAGCTGTATGATTCAGCAATCACATTTTGGGTATTTACACTAAAGAACTGAAATAAAAATCCTGAAGAGATATTAGAACTCCTATGTTTATTGTTGTGTTATTCTTAGTAGTCAAGAGATAACAACAAATTATCAATAGATGAAATGGCACAGAAACAAGGTATAAGCATGCAAAGAAATATTAGTCAAGTATTGGGAAAATATGAAATATGAATGGAAGTATATAAATGGAATTTAAGAATATTCAGCTAAGTACAATAAACTAATCACAGAAAGAGAGCTATTACAAAATTCTACCACTCATATTGAAGTTAAATAGTTCAGAAGATTAGTCAAGGCCCAGGGAGCCTGGTAAACATTGTTGGCCTAATCATCAAAGACTAGCTTGTGGAAAAGAAAAGATTGATTCAAAACTTAGCTTCAGAGAACAGAAGGTACTGCCTAGATCCTTCCATTTCTGCATAATGTGTTTATTTTTTGTTTGCTTGGATTCATAATCAAGAGAACAAGAATTCTGGGCTTTGTATATTTTGTTCAGCTCTTTTACTCATGGTTATCACTCTATTACTTGAGCCATACCTGGAGTTCCAGCATTGTTCTGGTTAATTGAAGATAAGAGTCTTTCAAATTTACCTAAGCAGGCTTTCAACTCTGATTTTTAGATTTCAGCCTCCTGAGTAGCTAGGATTATAAGTGTGAGCTACCAGCTCACATACATAATCTTAATGGGTTAGGGGTAAGAGAGAGCTAATTGAAAATCATACTTTGAAGTACAGGTCCACAGTACTCATCAGATCTTCTCTGTGTGAGCAATCAGAGAACAGCCCAGGGTATTGAAAACACCTAGATTCCGCCACTGGAGGGGAGGGGATGGGGGAAAGATGAGGATGCAGGGAGGTCAAAATAGTACCAATCTTAACTGGGACAGGTCTCTTCTGAGACTTTTTTGTTATCTTTACTTTTATTCTTGAAGTTCATGAAATCAGAAGCGGACAGTGGTAGCAGCCAGTGGTGAAATTTTAACACTAATAGGTGTTTCCCACTGCCAAACTGCAACACAGGTGGTCCATGCCTTTTGCAAGAGCCAGAAGGTGGTAAAGCAAATGAGTTCTACCTGACAGTGAAGCAGAAACACACACACACACACACACACACACACACACACACACACTAATATGTGTTATCTAAAATATTCAAAGTCACAAAATTGAATAGTGAAGTGGTACTTATTAGAGGCTGGATGGAGAATATGGAGAATTATTGATCAACAGGCAGGAAGTTACAGTCCAGAAAGGTTAATAAGCTCCAAATATCTGCTCAACTTTATATCTATAGTTAATAATAAGGTAAGTGAAGTCAAAATTGTTTTTTTTTCTTTTTTTCTATTGTGAAAATACTATACAGAGGGGTTACAATTACATGGGCAAGATAAAGAATACATTTCTTATCAAGCATTGTAGCCTCCTCCTTTGTTTCCCCTTCCCATCCCTTCCCATCCTCCCCCCACTCCCCCACCCAATCCTCCCTGCTACTCTTCTCCCCCCGACCAAAGTTGTAAAGTTCATTTTTCGACATAACGACTTATATACTCATTGTTGCAATGGGTCCACCTGTATCCCTATTTAAACGATTTGTTTTTCCCCTTCCCCTCCACAAATTATACCGACATCAAATACAGTGAAAGCAGGGGTTATACTGTGGGGGAGGGACATACAAAGCAACAAAGAAATCATCTTATAAATATGTAAAAAAAAATTCAAGAAAAAAAAAAAACATTTAAATACATATCTCAGGGTTCATTTCCCTAACATTACCTTCTCTGACCTTTTCTGCTTGACTCAGACATATACTAGATATTGCAAATAAGGGAAACCATGGAACCTACGTTTCTTTGGGCCTGGCTTACTTCACTTAATATAATTTTTTCCAAGCCTTTCCATTTCCTAACAAATGGGGCAATGCCATTCTTTCTGATGGAGGCATATTAACTAAAAGAACCTACACTTTTTTTTACTGATAGTGATTCATTTTTGGCAGCAATTTCCTGATGCCCACATGAACCCTGTTCTCCTGAAGTGGTTTATTTTTAAAAGCAGAGATTTCTGTGACAGCTTGACTAGTGTTGGATACACAATCAAGGGAATTATCCCATATATACAAAGCTAATTAAATATTAGCAAATTAATAAGTGTAATCGATCATACTAATGGGATAAAAGGAAGGAAAAATTATCTGGTTGTATCAATTAATGCAGAAAAATATTTGACAAAAATCTAATACTTATTCTTTATTTTTTTTAGAAAAGAAAAATCCTCTTAGCACAAATCTCTGAACACACAGGAAATAGTGAAGAACTTTTTCAACTGAGTAAATAACAGTTATCATAAAAGATCTCCATAGCAAATACAAGCCTAAAGGTGAGATCTGCAAAAGTAAGGAAAAACATCAGCATGTTTGTTGTCTCTTACCACACCTTCTCAATTTATTAATGTAAATTCTAACATTTAATTCCAAAAAACAAGAAAATGATTGGAAGGTTTGGATTGAAAAGATTAGGGACAACAAAATAAAACTGTCTTCATTATATATAACAATCTCTCCATTGACAATCCAAATTCTGTACTAGTAAGTCATGTTAATAAGGCTTTAAGATATAAGGAAAATATGAAAAAGTCATTTCTCTTTATACTAGCAAAGAATAAGTGAAAATTACAAACAGTAATATTAGGATTAACACCACCCAAATTATATCACTGAGTATAATTCTAGCAAACTACATACAAGAAATACATAGGCAAAACTACAAAACTCATGACAGAAATAGAGGGAGTCAATAAAAGATAGTTCCCTGTTGGTAGATAGAAAGTCAAGATTTCAACATATCAGTGCTAATCAACTTGAACTACAGATACAATATTGTATATATTGTATATATATCTGTGGATATTGGCAAGCTGATTCTAAAGTTTACATAGACACCAACAGTCAGCTTACTATCAAAAGAGAACAAAATTGGAAAACTAGTACTATGAAAATAGTGAAAGACTAGGCAGATTAATGTTATGGAATAGCAGCATAGATACCATGTGAACACAATAAGTTGCTCTGCAACAATGGAGCAAAGAAACTACAATGCAGCAAAAAGCCTTATCCTCCACGAAACTGGAGCAGATGCTCATTTACACAAAGGTCATAGAATACTTTCCATTGTAAGGATAGAATTATGGTAATTGTACAAATTTATAAGTTTCAATGTTATGCATATATCATGCTTTGATCATATTCAACTTCTCTGCTACCCTCTCTGCCTTTTTATAACCTCCATCCTTTTCCTCTTCCTTCCTTTATTCTTCAGGCTATTATATATTTTTAGAAAAATCTTAACACAAACCTATACCCTCCAGGTAAATAGGTAAATGGAAAACTGCAAAGCTCAATATGGTAACACGAGAAAAAAAAACCAGGTGACTCTAACATGGTAATGATTCTTTAGATGTCAAACTAAAGGCATAATATGTGACAGAAGTAACCAGTAAGTTAGACTTGGTTAAAATGTAAAAAAAAATCCTCTTCACCAAAAGATAACATCAGGAGAATAGAAGATACACCATAAACAGTATTTGCAAAAGACATGTCTATTAGTTATCCAAAATAATAAACAACTGTTAAAACTCAAAAATAAGAATGAATAATAGAAATCCACAGATTATATGTGTATGTATGTTTAAGGTATTTGTGTGTGTGTTGTATCTCATCAGAAAAATGTAAACTACATTGGCAATGATATATTATAGCCACTAACTAATCAGTGATAACACTAAATACTGGTGAGGCTGTGGAGCACCAATGACACACACTCATTGCTGGTGGGAGTGAACTGTAGGTATAACTTCTTTCCAGTCTCAGCATATGATCCAGCAATCATGTTCCTTGATATTTACACAGTGGATCTGGAATTCATATCAGCACAGTAACCTCCATGAGGTTATTTATAAGATAAATGCTCTATTCTAAATGTGTGACATTATGGGGGGGATAAAAACTATGATTAAAGTTAAAAAGAAAGAAAGAAAGAAAATCAATGATTTTCCTTGGTTAGGAAAGATAGGAGGAGAGAGCCCACCCTAATCCATGTGGCTGTGAACCTACAACTGCTCTAGCAGGTAAAATTCAAGAAGAGAAAAAAAAGTATATTTTCAAGTATTATGGAGAATGTAACATGTTTGGATATATATTGACAAACTTCATCTGACAAAATCTGAATGGTATATACCCAACTGGAAAATGTGATTACTTAACAACTAGGTAAATACAAAGTTCTTTTTCTGCTTCTATTTTAAATAATCTATAGTCTCTAATTTGTTTTGATTCATAATAAATTTTACATAAATAAGATACAATCAACTATTTGCATTTTGACACATTGGACAAGTCTTTTCATCCCCTTGCTTTGTATTTTAGTAAACTGTTGAGAGATAGCACATATGAATATATGACAACAAGTAATAATATTTGAGAGGTTTGACCTTCCGGAGACTTGATTCCTACCTGTTACTATTTATTTGTATTTGACCGTGAATAAATCATTGAATTCTTCAGGCTTTATTTAATACAAGTTACATTCATTTGAACACTTAGTAGCAATATTTAGCAATATTAACAATATTTTTGTCCTATATATTTAGCATGCTTGTTTCAACTTAAAAAAGATTTGACTTCAACCGGAGAAAGGGAACAGGAAACGTGAAGTGGACGTTTATCAATGGAGACAAAAGAAAAACAATAAAATCACAAACTCATCCTTGACTACGGTATAATGTTGAGGGTCTTACTGAGACTGTTAAGAAAGGAAAATTGAGGAAACATGAGAAAATAGAGTAAGAAGTTGGCCAGGCTATTCTAGGAAAGATCTGGGCCAAGGAAAGACAACTATTGTAGCCAATTAAAAGTTGGCTGCAGTGTTGCTTATACCTAAGCATCAATGGAAATTACAGAGAAGATGGACATTACAGAATTTAACCTTAGTAACATTCAGAAAGTAGAAATAAGTTCTAGTAAGTAAGCCTACGAATACATGCCAAGGGCAACCACTGTCATTACCGGTCCACAAAGAGGTACTAATAACATTGATCATTACAAAACCTCCTAGCCCTGAGCCGAGTAGATAAGCTCACTCTTCCTAGATTCTGAAAAGGTTTTGCAAAAGAACAGAAAATGTTGATTTTATACTTTTTTATACTTTTCTTCTAAATAAATCTATTTATGTATTAATGGATAACAAGTAAAGGAGAACGGCTATCATGAGAACCTTATTCTTAAAATTTTCAATGGAAAAATTTTTTTGCTTATAGCCAAATGAGGCCAGAAGAAGTGATGGTATAGTAAGATTCCCTATAATGGCTGTCCGAAAATTTAGACTCCAGCTTTTTTTTCTTAGCTTTCTATTATTGTTCTGAGAGTTGAGATAAGAAAAGGTTTATTTTGGCTAACACTTTCGAAAGGTTCACTTTATGGTCAATGGATCCATTGCTTTTGGGCAAGTTGAAGTGGCATATTATAGTGGGAGTGTGTGTCTATTTGCCTCATGGCACCTGGGTTATGAAACAGAAGGAAAAAGAAAGGCCATGGAACAACTATGCATGCCAAGGAAATGGTCCCAGAGACCTAAATTTCCACTAGATTCTTATCTCCAATGTTACCACTACCTCTCCATAGTGCCAAGCTGGGAAGCAAGCTTTTAACTGTAGCAACAAGTATTATCACGTTCATGAAACTCAGTTTCTTTCTCTAGATGGAAAAGGACTTTGTATTACTATATATTAGTTTTATATGGCTATTTTAACAGAAATAATGGCTTTAAGACACAGAAATTAATTTCCTTTAGGTTCTGGAAGTCACAAGTCTTGAAATTAGTTCTATTGAGCTTAGATTAACAACCCTTCTGAAAACTCTAGGGGAGAATACTTTACTTTCTTCATTCATCTTCTTATCTTCTGGTGTTCTTTGCTTGTGGCTAAATTGCTCTAAGGTCCACCTCCATCCATCTTTTCAATGGGGTGTGCATGCGTGAACATGAGTGCACATGCATGAGCCTGAATGAGAAAATCTTCTGCATTCCTTTATAAGCAATCATGTTTAGGGTGTACAGAGATATGATCTTGAATAATATACAATTCTCAATATCTTTAAGTTAGTTTTTTTCTACAAAGAGCCTTTTGCCCCTCTAAGATAATGTAAGTTGTATTAAGATATAGTTATCTTTTGGGATTTACTGCACAGTAGATTTTCAACAAGATCAACTTTGTCATTGAATAGTTCTTTAAGGGATGCATTTGGACTTTAAAAACTATTCTATAAAGAGTTTTATTTCATTTCAAGAAACCTATTAAGGTTTTAATGAAACATTAAACTGAGTTCCTCAAAGTCCATTGTTTTCCTTTTCTACCGAACTTCACTTGTTTCTGATAAAAGATACATATTTTTAAAACTTAAAGTTTAGTTGCTTCCTTATTTCAAGTAAAAAATAAAATGAGAAATCTGAAAAATCTTAAATTGGAGTAGTTGTGTAGACACTATTGAATAAGTAAAAATATAGAAAAATTAAAATAATGAAATAATTTTTGCTATCTGCTACAAAATATAAAACTCTCTACAGAGTAGATAAATTATAGGTTTAAAAACATCATATATTGTTACCCCTGTGTCCTTGTTTCAGCATTTTGTTTTTCCCTTCCCCTCCCCAATTACACAAATGTTTATACAAGATGCAGGGTGCCAAAATCAAGTACGGTGACAACAGGGGATATGCCATAGGGTAAAGAACATACAAAGGAAACAAATAAAAATCACATAGTACATTAAAAACAACAACAATAAAGAAAAGGGCAACAATGCTCAACAAGTAATGTACTCATTGCCTTACTCATGCAACTGTAACCCCTCTGTACAGAATCTTTACAAAAAAAAAAAAAACTCATCATACAGCAGGGCGCCAGTGGCTCACACCTGTAATCCTAGCTACTCAGGAGGCTGAGATCTGAGGATTGTGATTCAAGTCCAGGTCAGGAATAAGTCTGTGAGAGTCTTATCTTTACTAAAATAACAACAACAATAACAACAAAAAGCCAGCAGTGAATGAACTTTACAACTTGGGGGAGGGGAGGATAGGGAGTGGTAAGTAGGAGAAAATGAAGGAGGAAGTTACATTGTTTAAAAAGAAATGTACTCATTACCTTACGTTTGTAACTGTAACCTCCTTCATCACCTTCACCACAAAGTCTATGAGACTCATATCTCAATTATCCCTCAGAAAACTGGAAGTGGCACTCTGGCTCAAGTGGTAGAGCACTAGCCTTGAATGAAGAGCTGAGGGCCAGTACCTAGGCCCAGAGTTCAAGCCCCATGACTGATGGGAGGAAAAAAAATGCCAGAGTGAATCTGTGACTCAAATGGCTGAGTGGTAGCCTTGAGAAAAAAGAAGCTCAGGGACAGATCCCAAGCCCTGAATTCAAACTTCAGGAATGACACATAAAAAATAAAAAAATAAATAACTCATCATGCATTCTAACAACATAACTCATCATGCATTCTAACAACACAGAGCTCTCTAATAGCTACCAAAAATAATGTACACTGGAGTAAAAAGCCATGAAATTTAGCTCTTTGTTTCAATTCCCAAAAGAACAACTCCAGCAGATCAATACAAATATTGTCTTTAAAAATATGATATATTTATAGGTTCCTTTGCTCTCATGGTGACTGAAAAAGAATAATAAATGGAAATTTGGTTTCATAGTATAGTTTAAAGATCAATCTCTTCCCAAGGTCAAGTGCAAGGCTTTGGAACTCCTAGAAATCAAATCTTGTGGTTTTCACAGATAAATGTGTCTGCTGGGGAAGGTGAGATTCAATGGAAAGTCAATAGAACATTCAAAATGCATGTGCAGATTAAGTATTCTATTATTCATTCAACTGCTCTGTGACTGAAAGCCAGAGGAGATCTAAGATCATTTGTAACCTTCAGATTAAAGGGATTTCTTCATTTATTTTACTAATATTTATTGCCTGGCACACATCAGGAGTAAACAAACATGAAGTCTTTGCTCTCAGTATATACTCTTATTGTAAAGACAGAAAAAATAAAGGAGAAAATATGTCAGATGGTGGTATGAATTATATGTACTAAGTTAAATTACATTGTGATACATGAGCATAGGCAAATAATCAGAAGATTGACTATATCTCACCTTAGGAAGGAGGAAGTATTATCTCATGAGAACAACAATAAGAAGAAAGGAGATAGCTATTCTATTCCAGGTAGAGAGATCCAAGTTAAATGAAAAACATATAGGCAGGTATCTTTTGATAAATAGTAAGTAGCTTTGAGCAAGCAACTGTGCTTGTTAAAAGTTAATTCAGCTCTTTTAGAATTAGTGAATATAAGAAACATCTAAGAATCCATTATTTTTCACTTTGTACAGGTCCTAGAGCTTGAACTCAGTACCTGGATAATGCTCCTGAGATATTTTGCTTAAAGCTATTGCTCTACCACTTAATCACAGCTCTACTTGTGGCTTTTGGGTGGTTAATTGGAGATGAGAGTCTCACAGACTTCCTCTGCTAGGCTGGCTTTGAATCACAATCCTCAAACTTAGCCTTTTGAGTAGTTAAGGGTACAGGCATAGCCATGGGCGCCCAACTTAGGGCATTTAAAAAAAAAAAAGAAATGCAGCTGCTCCTCAGTCCAGTGATGGAGATGCACACCAAAAGTCACAAGTCTTGTGGATCCTATTTACCATGCCTATATGGTAATGAGAAAGCCACTCCACCTCAAGAACTTTTGTAACCCTACTGAAATTAGGACACGACAACCAATAAAGCCTAGTGAAAGTCTTTTTCACAAAATGTCTCATCAGTGCATCTCAAAACAGTGAGGATAAAGAAATAAGAATGCTGCCTAGATGAAGAACTAGATGAAGAACTGCCTAGATGAAGGAGACACAGTGATTAAATCAAGGTACAGTGAAATCCTGAATGAAATCCAAAGACAGAGCAATGACAGAAAGGAGGATAAGTAAATATTAACGTTTCATTAATAGTGGTGTATCAACACTGGACTATGTGGTTATGCCTAAAGTAATCACAGTAATGTCACACGTTGACATTGGTCAGATTGGAGATAGGGTATGGAGGGATTCTGTGTGTATATTGTCTTTGGGAATACTCTAAGTTTAAAACGATAATAAAGTTTGAGAAAATATATTTCTGAATGGAACCTCATGGGTGGTAGTAGATAAGAGCCAACATTTTAAACAATTGCCACACACTTTGCAGACAGTGAACTGTCACATTGTACTTGTTCCAGATAATCAGGCTTTGTGAATGCATGGGAGGACATAGATCATCCCACAAAATCGTCCTCATGTTCCTTCCGGTTCAGTAGCACTCCCCTTGAAGCAACCACAGAACTGTGCAAATGTTTAGTGTGCCCATTATAGGAATTTTTGTAAATGGACCCCAGGACATAGACAGAACGTTTTTACATCCAGTTCTTTCCCCCTAGCAATATTTATGAAATTCATCCTACTATGTTTCAGTTACTTGTGTTTTTTAAACATGGTAAAATAAATCTCTGTTGTGTTAGTATACCACAATTTATTTACAGACTCTTCTCTTGATGAGTAACCACATTTTTTAATAATCACAGAACTAATTCTGATGGTGGTCATATACAAGTCTCATTGGGAGAAACATTGCAGGAAAAAGTAGAGGTTCCCTTTATTTTCTTAGTTAATAAACCCTTCCAAGCATGAAAGGAGAGCTGAGTATCTCATGACATTAATACATCTACAAAATGTCAAGTGTTTCTCACTAGGCACATAGAGATGAAAAATTAATGGAAGTCTTAGAAAAAATGAAGCCCAATATTGGAGAATGTCTACACAGACAACAGGAAGAATTTACATTCTAAGAGGTTTTATTTGTCTTTCATTACTGGATGGTGCTGATTTGTTTATTGGCCTTCAGGGACCAATGAGAACACAGAGAGAAAACAATCAGGGTCTTTCTAATAAAACAGTAAACATCAGTGACCAACACGGATGACAAGGCAACCTTTAAAATTTTTGTAGCACTGTGTATTAGTCATTAGAGGTGTTTGCAGGCATGTTGTGGGAAAGGAAACAGCCTGATACACTTCAGGGAAGAAAAATAAATGACAAAGTCAGGAAGAATACACATCTGAATTCAGAAGACAGGAAAGAGATGAGGAACTAAGGATGTAGAGTTTGATGTTCATCACTCTCTGGGGTGCAATAACTGAGAGTAAAAGCAAAAAACTGAGAGTAATAGCAAAGAAATCTGAAGCTGAAAGTCATGCTTGGAATGCATGCTATCATGGCAGTCAGTGTATGTCCCATAGGGACTCCTATCTTCCAACTCCAGCCTAACTAAGCACATGGAAATTAGCTTCTACAGCTCCATGAGAAATGCATGAGTGAACTGAAATCTGTTCTCATTCCTTCCCTATTCAGTGGCTGCAGTTTCTCCCTGGTGTGCATTTCCTCTGTATCGTGATCTCTTTTGCGGCTTTTTGTTTGGGAGCTTCATATCATACACATCCTTTCTTTTTTTAATATATATATTTGTTTTATTGCAAAAATGCTGTACAGAGGGGTTACAATTACATGAGTAAGCTAATGAGTACATTTCCTATCGAGCATTGTTACCTCCTCCTTTGTTTTTACCCTACCATCCCTTCCCTCCCCACCTCCCCAACTCCCTCTCCCCCAGTTGTAAAGTTGGTTTTCAACATAGTGTCTTGTACATCTCATGGTTACAATGGGTCAACCTGTATCCGTATTTAAGGATATCCTTATTTTGTTATTTCCCTTCCCCTCCCAAAATTAGAAAAATGTTTAAATAAGATGCAGAACACTGGAATCAAATACAGTAAAAACAGGGGTTATAATGGGGGGGGAAGAACATACAAAAGAAACAAAAAAATCACATAGTATATTACAAATACGTTCAAAACAATAGCAAGAAAGATAAAACCACTTGTGTTGGGGTTCATTTCGCTAAACATCATCTAATATGGTCATATGTACATGGCTTTTGACCTTTTCTGCTAGACATATACTAGTAATTGCAAATAAGGCAAACCATGGGACCTATGTTTCTTTGGGCCTGGCTTATTTCACTTAGTATAATTTTTTCCAAGTCTTTCAATTTCCTAACAAATGGGGTGATGTCATTCTTTCTGATGGAGGCATGTATTTATATATATATATATATATATATACATATATATATATATCACATTTTCTTGATCCATTCATCTACTGGGGCATCTGGGTTGGTTCCATATCTTAGCTATGGTAAATAATGCTGCAATAAACATAGTTGGGCTGGTAGCTTTAGTATAGCCTTGTTTGTTATCCTTTGGGTAAAGCCCCAAAAGTGGGATTTCTGGATCATAGGGGAGCTCTATGTGGAGTCTTTTGAGGAATCCCCATACTGCTTTCCAAAGTGGTTGAACAAGTTTACACTCCCACTAACAATGCAGTAGGGTTCCCTTTTGGCCACATCCCCTCCAGCATCTGTTGTTATTAGATTTCTTGATTATAGCCATTCTAATTGGGGTGAGATTGAATCTCAATGTTGTCTTGATTTGCATTTCTTTTATGGCTAGAGAGGTTGAGCATTTCTTCATGTGTCTATTGGCCATTCTTATTTCCTTTTCAGAGAAATTTAAGTTTAAGTTGCCTTTAGCCCACTTATTTATCAGGCAGTTGTTTCTTTGAGGATTTGTTGTTGGGGGATTTAATTTTTTGAGTTCTAACTATATTTAAGCTATGAGGCCCTTGTCTGTTGCATGGCTAGAAAAGATTTTCTCCCAATCCATGGGCCTTCTATTGATCTTGTTAGCTGTGTCCTTTGCCCTGCAGAAGCTCTGCAATTTCATGCAATCCCATTTGTCCAGCCTTTCTTTGATTTGTTGTGTTTCTGAGTCTTTATTAAGAAAATTTTTGCCTGTGCCAAGAAGCCCTAGAGTGTCTCCTATTCCTTTCTGTAATGTTTTCAGGTTGTCTGCTTTGACTTTGAGGTCCTTGATCCATTTGGAGTTGATTCTGGTGCAGGGCAATATATAAGGATCTAGCTTTAGTTTTGTACAAGTGATTAACCAATTTTGTCAGCACCATTTACTGAAGAGGCTTTCTTTCTTCTATTCTAGGCTTTTAGCTCCCTTATCGAAGATTAGGTGGCTATAGGTCTGTGGGTATATCTCTAGGTTTTCAATTCTATTCCATTTGTCCTCAGGTCTGTTCCTGTTCCAGTACCAAGCTGTTTTGATTACTATGGCTTTGTAGTAGAGTTTGAAATTTGGTATTGATATTCCTCCAGCACTGTTCTTTCTGCTATGGATCATTTATGCTATTTGGGGTCTTTTATTGTTCCATATGGATTTTTGGGTTGCTTCTTTTATTTCTTTGGAGAATGAGGTTGGAATAGTGATAGGTATCACATTGAATTTGTAGATAGCCTTTGGAATTATTGTCATTTTCAAGATGTTAATCCCCCCAATCCAGGAGCATGGGAAGTTTTTCTACTCCCTAAATTCTGTTTTAATTTCCATTTTCAGGCTTTTAAAGTTTATATCATAGTGGTCTTTCACTTCTTTTGTTAAGTTAAATCCTAGGTATTTTATTTTTGGTGTGGCTATTACAAAAGGAGTTGTTTTCCTGATTTCAGCTGTGCTCTTCTCATTGTTGGCATACAGAAAAGCCATTGATTGTTGAGGGTTAATTTTATACCCTGCTACTTTGCCAAAGTTTCGAATCAGCTCTATTAATTTGGGAGTGGAGTCCATGGGATTCTTTAAATACAAGATCATGTCATCTGCGAAGAGGGAGAGTTTTACTTCATCTTGTTCTATGTAGATCCCCTTTATGCTTGCATCTTTTCTTATTGCTCATACACATCCTTTCAACTCCACACTGGCACATTCTCGAAAATGTCTCTGAAGCCCATTTTGAAAATTGCATGTAGCATTTTTATGTCATGATATGTATATATTAACAAAAAATTAGGAAGTTAAAGTAAAGATAAAGCTGTCAAAGACATGGCTTTAATTGAACAGTATTCTTACCTCCCAAAAGAGTGGGCTGGGTCTGAAATTGAAATTGCTGGAGATCAAACCCAATCCCTTGGGAAAAATTTAAGTGATTTCCTCCAATTTTCACATGGAAATTTTGTAGATGAGAATCAGCCTGGATGGCTCACTTTGCTTTCCGGAGTATCTATGATCTCATTTGATTAGCTGTTTAGCTTGGCTGAGAAATGCCCCCAAGATTATTTTACAGTTTAGTTCTTGGCCTTGTTGCACCATAATTACTTGGTTGCCTAATGATTTGTGGCTGTTCTTTATACAGTTTGATTTCAGCATATTGGATTCAAATGTCATTCTTTTCAACTAGAATTAGAAAACTCCAAGATACTGAAATATTATAGCCAGTTGATTTGATTTTAGTTATTGAACAAAAGAAGAGTAATATAACTGAACAAAAATCAATCAGGTATAGAGCTAATGACTTATTTAATTCAGGTAAAGAAAATTTCAATTCTGGAGTACAATGATTCAATCTGTGGGAATGATTGATGCTCAAAATTTCTTGTATAATATTTTTTGGGGGGTCCGGTCATGGGGCCTGAACTCTGGGCCTGGGCGCTGTCCCTCAGCTCCTCAGCTCAAGGCTAGCGCTCTACTACTTGAGTCACAGCGCCATTTCTGGCTTTTTTTTCTGCTTATGTGGTGCTGAGGAATTGAACCCAGGGCCTCAAGCAAGCAAGGCAAGTGCTCGACCACTGAGCCACC
The DNA here is from genome assembly GCF_000151885.1 of Dipodomys ordii. Classification (NCBI taxonomy): domain Eukaryota; kingdom Metazoa; phylum Chordata; class Mammalia; order Rodentia; family Heteromyidae; genus Dipodomys; species Dipodomys ordii. Next base: position 2,448,862 of record NW_012267288.1, read on the forward strand.
TTCCCAGCCCTCTTGTATAATATTTTAAAGGTAGGCTATAAGAATGTGTCTTAGCTGGAGAGTTTATTGGTATTTTTCAGCTTTTATGCTCTATTTAGGGCATCTGATCTCCTGCTCCCACTGATAAGGTTTAGTTGGGGGGGTTATATCGTATGCTTAGGGAACTAGACATCTGTTGGGTTTAAGTTCATTTCTTTTGCTGCCATTCCAGGTATCTTAGAGAGGTTAAGCTATGCACACCTCAGCTTTTCCATAAAGTATGGACTTAAAACATAATCAGAGAGGGTCTGACATCCACGGTTGTTTTGATGACTGAATGGCTTATTGCCTTCTATTTCCTTGGAAAAATCATAGAACAAAGCAAGCAAGAGTTTTGAATGCTAGTCATTAACATTTTCATTATCTCTCTTTCCTTCCTTCCTTCCTTCCTTCCTTCCTTCCTTCCTTCCTTCCTTCCTTCCTTCCTTCCTTCCTTTTACTTGCTTTCTTGCCTGGGTGGTGGTATTAGAGTTTTAATTCAGGGCCTTACTTGCATAGTTTGTTTGCTTACTTGGTGTTTTACCACTCAAGCCACACCTCCAATCCTGTTTTTTGCTAGTTATTTTAGAGACGGGCTGTAATGGACTTTTCTACCTGAGGTAGCCTCAAAGCATGATCCTACAGATCTCAGCTTCTGGTTAATGGCATAAAATACTAGTGCAAGACTTTCCTTTTTTTTTCTTTTAATACTTGGAGTTTATTGGGTAGAGTGTCTTTGGTGATTCTTGTCATCCTCAGAATGTAACAAATTAAAAGAAACATTTACATACAACATACTATTTTCATGATTTACATAGAACTTACTAAGGGAGTCTGGTGTTGCTTATAGGTATTTCTTTTTTCTAGTGTTTTCACTGAAGTTCTTTGTTTTACTGTGGTGTTATCATCTCCATCCCACAGAAGCATGAACTGGAGAAGTAATATCACCAATTAGCTCACTTGAGTCCTTCTGCTCTACCAAGATAGAAATCACTGTTGAGGTAAAGAGAAGCTCTCAGTTATTCTGATCTCTTGGTGGGTGTTTGAAAGCCATGACAGCAGAGGGATATAGAAAATTTCTATAAGCAGAAATTTCCAAGATCTCAAACCTAACTTTGTTGTTGGTGCAAATAATCTAGTTCATGCCATAGTTACTTGGGCCGGTAAAATTTGGGAGTAAGGGAGAACTTCCTCAAAATGTTCTAGGACCCTGGTGGAAGTTTATAATCCAAATGAACAGATGACAGCAGGTGGTACAGGTGGTGTCCACTAGCATTTCCAATTCCACACTTTGAAACTGGGTCTGAAGTTCTTCCATAGCTGGAACACAGGAATGGAATTCCATACTTCAGAGGCCAGAGTTTAGGATGATCAACAGCCTGTGCTTAGCATAGTGTTAGAGTTCTTACACCCTCCCGTGCGTGGCAGCCCCCAGCAGGGTAGGTGTAAGTGTTAAAGCTCTGCTGCCAAGCTCTGCTCCTCCTGTTGCCTCTCTGATGAGCTCCAGTGACGTTAGTTTCACTTCTGGGGCAGCCACAGTGGGAAGCACCATCACTGCTGATGTCCCACAAATGTTTTCAGTTCTGCACTGTCGCTGTCTCTATTACCACTTCTCTTCTGTTTACATTCAGAGATCAGCCACTCACGATGAAATGAAGCCACTCTACTCATGATGCATTATTGGATCTGCTGTTACAACATCAGAGATTAGTACAGGAGCCCATCTCTCAGTTAGATGTATCAATCATGGCAACGACCTCAGGCAAATGAAGTTTGTGTTTGCAGCAATCATGGCACCATCCCTGTCTTTAGGCAGGGCAATTGCTTATTAAAATGACGAACTATGATCCAAAGAGTCACTCCTTCTCCTAAACCACCAATAAGTATTCCTTCTCTGATCTGGATTGAAATGGTTTGCAGGGTCATCTGTGGCTTGCTGAAGTTTTTGATGGCAAAATATCTGGTACAAATTACTTGCTCGAGCAGTGGCTTCTGGAGCCACACTTGTACTGGAAAGGCCAGTGTGAGGTTAGTCTAGGTGATTAGTTGGCTGTCCTTTGCTCAAGGTTGTCAGGCCCTGTGGGAAGGGGAGACTCTCCTCAGCCCTTGAGCTCTCCCTACATTTAATAGAAGAAGACATTTTTTAAAATAGTGCTTACCATAAAATATGATCAGAAACAATGCTTTTATACTACATAACAATGCTCTAAAAATGCTTATCTACTGCCTCATTGTTCTTGGGGAGAGAAATCCCTACCTACCATCTGTTTCAGCAATTTAGGTGAGTCCTTTGCCCAATAAGTCAAGAGGGTTCTTCTCATTGTTAACATTTTCAGTACTTTGGAGAAAGATTTCAGATTGGTGCATTAAAAAAAATCTTGTTGCATAATGAAAATCTTAAAATAAAATAATCTATGATGTATATATAATATTCTAAATCACATATAATTAGATATATTTTGTATATTATATATAAAATATGTAATATACTACATGTTTTATATTATATAATAAAATATATGTATAATCCTATGTGGTATTATGGAATACCATATATTATATTCTATAGTATAGAATATACATATTCTATATAAGCTTTGTTGGCTGATAATTATATGAGCTGGGACTCCAGCCTGTGCTGGCTTTGAACTATGATCTTCCATCTCTAAGCCTCCTAAATAACGAGGATTATAGATGTGAACCACTGGGTGTCAGCTTAGGTAATATTTTTATGGGTGATTTTTATATTGAATTTTCCAGACTTGCAATCGGATGGCATTTTTATAGTAAACTTTTTGTGACAATGATGCTAACAAACAAGGTCATTCTTTCGTGGTGTGTGTGTGTGTGTGTGTGTGTGTGTGTGTGTGTGAGCACGCGCGCGCGTTTGCGTGCATGCGCAAGCTACACTGGGTAGCTTAAAAAATAGGAATTTATTTCTAACAATTTTAGATGCTAGAAACCCAAGACAAAAGTACTGGTTAATAGCTATATATCTTTCATGGAACTAATAACAACAGTATACAGGGAACTTAACAGAGTAAACCTCCCAAGAACCAACACCAGTGAAAAGATGGACAAGGGAGACAGAGACATTTTTTGAAACAAGACATGCAAATGGCTAATAATTGCATAAAGAAACACTCACCATCCCTGGCAATAAAGGAAAATACCACTGAGCCTCCAGCTCATCCCAGTGAGAATGATCTCCATTAAGGATACAATCCACAACAAATGGTAGTGGTGATGTGGTGAAAAAGGAACACTAATACACTGCTGCTATAAATGTAAATTAGTGAAACCACTATGGAAATCTATTTAGCGGTTTCTTCAAAAATGAAATCTAAAACTATCATTTGAACCAATGATATGACTTTTGGGCATTTTTCCAAAGGAATATAAATCAGAATATAATTGAGTCACCTGTATACCATGTATATATATTGAAACACTGTTCATAATAGCCAGCTATGCAAACTGCACAGACAAATAATAAATGGATGAAGAAAATGATATGTATGTGTATATGTATAATATAATGTAATATTCAGTCATAAAATAATGAAATTATATCATTTATAGGAAGATAAATAAATCTGAACAACAATATTATTGGAACAAGGACAAAGGTGGTTGTTCTCTTTCATATGTGGATGATAGACTTAAAATACACACACACATAATGTATGTATATAGGTATATATGTGTATATTTGTTTGTATATGGTGATGTATAGTGGTGTATATATTTCCATATTAGATAGATAGATAGATAGATAGATGTGATGATGTATATATACCATGATGATATGTATCCATTGCCATGGTGAAACTGCTTTGAACAATTAGCAGGCAATGTAAAAAAAGGACTATTAGGAAGCTACAATGTATTTCGACTAGGATGTGGGATGTGAGTTGTAGTGGGAGGGGTGGGTGACTAAAATAGGGAAAGAGAGCAATCATGGTCATAAAAACTACATACATATGTGAAAATGGAATAAGGAAACTTGAGACTGACTTCTGAACAGATAGGAGGGTAGGGAGAGGATGTAGAGGGTGACTCTGAGCAAGATACTTTATCCATATATGAACAGGCTAAAATGAATCACAACTAAATGATACTCAAAAAAGTTCCCTCTGATTGTTCCCTAGTGAAGGGGCTCTCCCTGGCTTGAAGAGGGTCATTTTCTTTGCATGATGTCCTCAGAAGGTAGAGGAAGAGAGAGATAGTAGATAGAAAACAAAATCGCTGCTGTTTCTATGTGGAGCATTAATCCCATCACAAAGGTTGTATTCACATGACTTCATCTAAACCATATTAGTTCCCAAAGGCTCCCATCTGCAAATAACGTGATGTGCAGGGTTAGGGTTTTCTCAAACGAATTGGAAGGTGGCACAACTCAGTCTATAACAGCTTATTTGGTTTTTTATTTGTTTAGAAACAGTGACAACTTTTAACAGCTCTTTATATGAATAAAAATATTGTAGAATTTAGGATTTAAGAGAATCATGATTTTAAGCCTATTAACACAGAATAAAATATGAGCATCAACCTTACTGAGAGAGGTTTCATAAAAACTAAGCATGCTTTGAATGTGAGCACCCCCAATAGGTTCTTACTAGAGGACAGATTTTTAACCAGACTCATTTATTACAAAAGTTGGCAGTTGCCTATATGGTATTATAAATCAGGAGATTCTTAAACTCTTGCCTTTCGGAAACTCATCCAACACTGCAGCTTGAAATTACAAATGTGAGAATAATACATGGTTTTGAGTTAATATTGTATCACTCTCACAGGGGTGAGTAGTTATCTATCCCTCACGCTGCCTAAAGCCTTGAAATCACTTGAAACACAAAAGGACAGCCATGTAATACTTCTGATCAACTGCCTATGGCTCTTCAGCATTTATGCTTATGTACCTTATACGGCATAGAACGATGTTAAAAATATTTAAATTGCTCTTGGCCAGAAAAGGATTTTCCACCCATGCAGCCTAGATCTTCTCCTAAAGTATACTCATATTTCCTAGAGGCAGGGCAGAATAACACCGAAGGAATTTACCTTAGGTGAGACAGAACTGGAGAGAAAGGAATCAGGGAAATGAGATCCAGCATCTCTTAGTTTGGAGATGGAGAGAGGAAGAATGGGTCTCTGTCTCTTCATTGCCCTGTTACTCAAAAATTGACAAGTTGAATTGAAACCTCTTTGTATGACTACTGAAAGATAATACAAATAAAAATGAGAATGATAATCAGACTAACAAAAAATAAAACTCCAAAACTCAAAAGACAAAAAAAAGAACAGTAAGCCTATGCCAGGCAGAATGCTCAGAATCCAGATGCTGTTTGATGGGTTTGAGGGCTTGTTCCCAGACCGAACTAAGAACTCCAGGTAAGGACTATCTTTACACAGTGTGACAAATTGCTATGAAGAATGTGAAAGACCTGAGACCTGAATCTTTCAGATTTGTACAGAATGCAGTTGCCATTTGATCCCCTCACTACCAGGAAGATTAGAGGTTGACACCAAAGTTTCCCAAACACTAAAAAACACTATTCAAAGAGTCAAACCAAAAGCTGTTTGTTTGTTTATTTTTGCTAAGGGTTAGCAAAACCTAAGGGTTTACCAACCCTTAGCAAAATTTTTTTTTTGGTCCAGTCGTGGGGCCTGAACTCTGGGCCTGGGCGCTGTCCCTCAGCTCTTCAACTCAAGGCTAGCACTTTACCACTTGAGCCACAGCGCCACATCCGGCTTTTTTCTTTTTGTTTATGTGGTGCTGAAGAATCGAACCCAGGGCTTCAGGCATGCAAGGCAAGTGCTCTACCACTGAGCCACCTTCCCAGCCCTCAACCCTTAGCAAATTTAACTGAAAGGAAAAGGGAAATTATCCAAATAAGTAAAATCAGAGATGAAAATGGAGATGTCCTAACAAATACAAATGAGATCTAGTAGATCATGAGGAAATATTTTTAAAATGTAAACTGGAAAGTCTAGAAGAATTGGGTGAATTCCAATGGAATGGAACCAAAAAGATATACACATACCACTTGAATGGCTCCACAATGAGCAATGAGAGCAAAGCAGTAAGAGTCCCTCAATAAAGAAAATTCAAGACCCAATGGATTCACTGTGGATCCTATGAGACCTTCAATGAAGAACTAAAAGCAAGTCTTCTCAAACATTTTTTTATGAAATAGAAACAGAAGGTACAATATCAAACTCATTATAATTAAGCCAATGTTACACTGATTTCAAAACTGGACATGGACACAAACAACAGCAACAAAACAAAAATGAGAGAGGAAAATTATAGACCAATTTTTTCAATGAACATAGACACAACAATTTTCAGTAAAAAATCTGCAGATAGAATTCAATTTACACATCAAAAATCTCATAAAACATAATCACATTGGTTTAATTCTGGGTATGGAAGATTAGTTCAACATTTGTAAGCTGATAAATGAAATGCAACATATAAACTGAATCAAAACAAGAATTATATAATCATCTCAATTGATACAGAAAAAGCCTTTAACTTCATTTTATGATCAATCTCTGAGGAAATTAGAATAGAAGAAATGTACCTAAACATAATAAAGGCTATATAAGACAGTCAATATCATATTAAATACATAAAATATGAAACATTTCCTCTAAAGTCAGGAACAGGAATGGGTGTTCAGTCTCCCCTCTCCCATTAAATATAATATTAGACCTTTTATCCTCTACATAAGGCAAGTAAAATAAATTAAATTGATTGAAAAATGAAAGAAAAGTCAAACTATTCCTATTTGATGATTATAAGATTCTGTACCTTAATGACCCTAAAAATCTACCCACCAACACCTACATCCAATAATCACCTCCATCTACATAGCAGAATGCAAAATAAAAATACAAAAATGAATAGAGAAAAAAATCAGTATAATTCCATTCAGAATAACCTGAAAATAAAATAAATATCTACAAATAAACAAGCAGATGAAATAGTCTACAATGAAAACTATAAAACCTTGAAGAAAGAATTTGAAGACACCAAATGAAAGAAAAGCTTCCATGATCATGGATTGACAGAATCAATATTGCAAAAATGGCATACTAACAAAAAGCAATCTCTAGATTCAAACAATCCTTTTCAAAACTCCAGTGTCATTCATCACAGAATTAGGAAAACTAAACCTAAAGACCTCAAATATCCAAAGTGTTCTTAACAAGAAAATTTAAGTAAAAGTGGAATTATCAATTCATACTATAGTGCTTCAATTCATCTTATAGAGCCATATTAACAAAAGCAGAATGATATTTACATATAAAGAGATACATAAACCAATAGAATAGAAGACTTGGAAATAAATCCATGTGACTATAGCCATCTGATTTTTTGACAAATCGGGTCAAAACACAGGGTTGAGTAAAAATACTTCTTTAACAAATGATGCTATAAAAATTAGATACCTGCATTCAGAAGACTGAAACTAGATTCCTATATCTCATCTTATACTACAATTTAAAGTAGATCAAGAATCTTACTATAAGGCCAGAATTTTTTAATCCATTGCAGGAAAGAATACAGTGAACACTAGAACATATAAAATCTTGAATATAGCTCCAATAGCTCAGTAAATAAGAACAAGGATAGACAGAAAAGAGAATATCAAACTAAAAACATTTTGCAAGGTGGGTACCACTGGCTTATGCCTGTAATCCTAGCTAATCAGGAGGCTGATATCTGAAAATTGCAGTTTGAAGCCAGACCTGACAGGAAAGCCTGGGAGAATCCAATTAGTACTTAGAAAAGCCAGAAATGGCTCTGTTTCTAAAGTGGTAGAGAGCAAAAGAAGTTCAGGGATAATGCCCAGGCCCAGAGTTCATACCACAGGACCAGCAAAATAATAAAAGAAGAAAAGCTAGAAGTTAAGATTTGGCGCAAGTGGTAGAGCACTAGTCTTGACACCAAAATTCAAGGACAGCACTCAGGTCCTGAGTTCAAGCCCTAAAACAGAATGAGAGAGATAAAGAGGGGGGTGGGGAGGAAATACAGACAGACAGAGAGACAGAGACAGACAGACACAGAGAGAGAGACTGAGAGAGTGCTAGCTTTTGCATAACAAAGGAAATAGTCAATACAAACTAAGGAGATAGCCTACAGTATAGGAGAAAGTCTTTACCAGATAGATATATGTTTGAGATGAGATTTAATGTGTGTTCTCATGTGTGTGTGTGTGTGTTCTTTTTTACAGAGAGATCAGAAAAGCTAATCTCCGAAGGAGTCAATGGCCTAATTAATAAACAGGCAGATGAACTTAATACACAATTCTCAAAGAAGTACAAATAACCAATAAATACATGAAGAAAAGTTTAACATTTCCGGCCATAAAGGAAATGAAAATTGAAATAACATCGAGATTGTTTTTCTTACTTGGGTCATATACATTGGTGTTATGTTTGTAAGTGTAGAACTGTCTGAGAGAAATGAAGGGGAGAGGAAAACAGAATGTACGAGAGTGAAATATTCCTAACTACATTGCCTCTATGAATGAAGATGGCAAAATGAAACTCAGTAAAGGTGGGGGGGGAGTAGGAAAAGTGAAAGTAAGTAAGGAGTCAATCTAATTAAAGCACAGTAGGTGCAGACATTAAATACCTGATAAAACCCCATTGAACAATTGACATATCCTAAACAAATGAAAGACAAGATATTCTGCCCAGAGGGTGGATGAGCGAATGCAAACAGAGACAGTGAAAGATGGTGAATATAGTCAAAATACATTTAAGTAGCTATGTGAAAATGGAAGAATGAAACGTTAAAACTGATTAGGGAGGGGGGAGGATGGATGAGGGAGGGACAGAAGGGCTGAATCTGATTAATACATTTTATGCATACGTGGAAATATGAAAATCAAACATTTTTGTACAAATAATTGACGCACACCAAATATGTGGAAAAAATAATATGTACAAACTGCGTGACTTTTGTTATGCTTTTTGTGATAAACTAAAAGAAATGTTAGCAATATAGAACTGCGTTTCCTATTAGCAAGCAATTTAAAGTGTAAGAAGACAGACACTAAAATTAGAAATATGTATTCTGCAGATATTGAAAAATCATTGACTTTGGTGATATTACATGAGGAAAGAATAAGGTTAAATCAACATGGATAATAGTATTAACTTTCCTTTACACAAAAGAGTTTGTTGGTATGTTCTAGTAAGACTCGAAGCAAAGAAAATAAAATAGCAATTTATTTTAAGATCTTAAATTTGTTGAGTCTTAATTTGTTCCTCAGCATATTCACATACTTTCATGACCAGTTCCTTAAAAACTCTCATAAAAAATGTGAATTCAGGTACCAATAACCCATGCCTGTAATTCTTAGTACTAAGGAAGCTGAACTTTGAGGATCAAGGTTCAAATACAGTCTGGGTACACAATTTCAAGAGACTCTTTTCTCCAATTAATCAGTAAAATGCTAGCAGTGAAGGTATGGCTCAAGTGGTAAAGTGTCACTTTTGAGCTAAAGTGAGAATGTGCAGCCTTGAGTTGAATCCTCCGTTCTGGCACAAGATAAAACAAGCAAGCAAACAAAATAAATAAAATTAACTTTTGCTTTAACTCAGATCTTCAGTGTCCTCCAAAAGTTAATATATTGTAGACTTGATCCCCAGAACAGCAGTGTTTAAAGGTGGAGGGAGGCATTTGGAAAACGGTTAAATCAGAATGGCTCTGACTTCATTAGTGTATCATTCCATTGATGATTACTAGCTCTCTGGGTTTGGGAGGAGGGACTAGTTTCTAACAATAAGATTGCTCTGCTTCCTGGCCACCATGACGTCAGCACTGGGCCCCACCCTGTACAACCCACCAAAACAGACTCTCACAACACAACCAGGCACCCATGGTTGAAACTATATGTCAAAAGAGGAATAAAGCTTTCCTTCTTGTAAGCAATAGCGAGCTAACAAACACAATTTTCATGGAGAAGAAATAAGACTTTTCAGCAGCCTTAATGAAAGGAAATGGTTTATTAGCTTGGCAAATTAATCTGTACATCAACACAGGAGTTATTGAATAAAATCTGACATTTGGATAATGGTTGTTCCTCTCTCTTTTTACCTGGTGGATTCATGATTTTTATATATTCATGGAAGAGATGACATTTTATGCTCTTGAAGGAGATATATTCTAAGCCAATTACTTGCACAGTAAATGTTGAGTTTATTTCAAACACATATGAATTTAAAAATGTATATGATTTTCAGTGTAAATCTCAGAGGAGTTATATCATACCTTAAGCATTTTCTTTTCACAATGCTTGGCAGAGTTTTGGTATTGAAAGTGGACATCCTGGCCTTTGGCAAAGCATGAATCACATTAAGAGACCCCTTTCAGCCAAGTGCTGGTGGCTCATGCATGCAATCTTAGCTAATCAGGAGGTTGAGATCTAAGGATTGCAGTTCAAAGCTAACCCTAACAGGAAAGGCTGTGAGATTCATTTCCAATTAATCACTGAAAGCCACAAGTGGAGTTATGGCTCAAAGTGGCAGAGCACCAGCCTTGAGCATGAAAGTTCAGGAACAGCACTCAGGCCCTTGAGTCCAAGCCTCTCAGACTGGAACAAACAAACAACAACAACAAAAAAAATGAGCCCCTTTCAATAGGAACTGGATATACCATATGTATTCAACATTTATGCTGTTATGTTGATAGATTTTCTCACATTTCTTAGTAATTTAGTTTGGAATATTATTTAAGATATTTAAGGCTATAGTTGTAGCAACACTTGATTAAAGTTCCTTTCAAGGAGAGAATGTTTAGAGTTGAAGAAATGCAGAGAATCTAGATTATTTCTAAAAGGTTAGGAATTCTAGATTCTATTAGTTAATGTCATGAACTAAGGATTTCTTAGAAAGGAACCCTCTAGATTTACATTCCTTTTAAATATGGGGTGGTGAAAACACATACCAAAAACAATTTATAAATTCTTATTTACAGAAAATGAGAGGGCTTAAATAATCACAACTCAATTAACTTCCAATGAATGTTTCTCCTCAGAAGAAAATATGATTAATATGGGGAAAATTATAAGTGTAAATGTTTTCTATCCAATTTCATTGAAAAAATGCTTCATAATTACAGTGTTTACCAGAAATTATATTACAGGATTTAGTAAATTGGGACATAGAGCAGTAAATATTAGCTGTAGGAGTTTGGGTAACTTTTTAAACTCTTAGTAATTAGTTAACCACTCATAAAATTTTTATTGTGTAATTTTTTATTATGTCACTGAGTAGTTACTATTTCTACATCATAATAAACCAAATAAAATGCATTTTCTCCAGCTGCAACCAGAGCACTAAAATACCTTTCCAGTTAGCAGTATTGCCCAATATCAAAGATTATAAATAACAAAATTCTCATGAAACAGAGTTTCTCAACCATGACACGGTTGACATTTTGGGGTAGGCTACCCCACTGTGCAGGAAATCCTGTGGTTGTAGGATATTTAGCAGTATTTCTGGCTTCTATCCGCCTTGGGCCAGTGTTGTGACAACCAGATACGTCTCCAGACATTTCCAAACGTCCCTTTTAGCCTGGTTGAGGTGGAGGATTACTTCCAGCTGAGAATCACTGCTCTCAGGATGAAAATGTACCCAGTTCTTAGGTGGCATATACTTTGCCCTTTGGTGGTAAGGGTAGCCTAAAAATAGAGTTGTGTTTTATAGTCTTGAGTCACATCTCTTACTTTCCTTCATTTTATCTATTTATCCTTCTTTCCTTCCTTCTTTCCTTCCTTCCTTCTTTCTTGTCTTCCTTCTTTCCTTCTTTTCTTCTTCTACCCTCCCTTTCCCTTCCCCTCTCTTTCCTTCCCTTCCTTCCTTGTATTCTTCCTTTTCCCCTTCTTGTCTACTTTCTTTCCTCCCTTTCCTTCTCCTTTCCTTCCTTCCCTTCCTTTCCTTTCTTTCTTTTTAGTCTAAGGTTTGAACTCAGGCATTGATTTTGTTAGACAGGAACAAAACAAGTTGAACAATACCATAGCTTTTTTTTTCAAATGGGGAATTCTATTTTGTCCAGTCAATATGGACCACAATCCTCCAGTTTACATCTCCTTTGCATCTGAGATGACAGATAGACACCATTAGACCCAGCTTATTGATTGACATAAGATCTCATTAATATTTTTTCTTTTTCTTTTTGCCCAGGTTGATCTCCCGCTGTGATCCTTCTAATCTCTCTTAGGAAAAGAGTTTCAGGCATGAGCCACGACAGTCAGATTTCTTTTGTGGCTTTTCCTGAATGGAATCCAGTAATTAGAAATGTATCACTTAGGAGATTTTAAAGTATCACAGAAGGTAAGCAGGGCTTCAAGTTCACATACAAACATAAATGTTTGTAAATGGTATTTCTATTCATGACTTGGGTGTCAAAAATACAAGGGTATTTTGTCAAAGTCACAAAGAAAATTAAGATATGTCAGAGAATGAATTGGTTTGGCTATGCTGACATCTTCTAGCACACTCATCTAGAAAGGCCATTGTTTCTTTCTGAAACTCCTTCACTGGCTGGCCTTTGCTCATTTAGCCTGACTCATTTTCTCAGGGATATGTTCATGAAAACAAAAACACATAGGCTTTTCAAATTTTACTGAAGCATAATTACATTATAAATTAATTGTAGAGAATCGGATTATAATATCTTTCTCTCACACACATACACACACATTTCCTGTGGCAATTAAAATCAAATGGGCATGAAATTAGAAAGCAAAAGCAGGAAAATATTTTTATGACAAAGGAAATATGGAATTCTTTTTCTATTCACAGCAAAACCAGATGTGCAATCAAATTGAAGAATAAAGCTGCTCCAGTGGAAAAGTGAATGGGAACCATATTGTGTTCTGCACTCTCCCTTTGGAACCCTAATGTATCAGATCTTTTCACAGTATAGTATGAACACCATGGATTCTAAAGTTAGCAATGGGGGGGACATTTAATTTCAAATAGATAATCAGTTAATAGCAAAGAACATTTGCTTTTTGAGGCTGAAGATGGAAAACTCAACAGAAATAGAAGTCGTTTTCATTCCTATAGCCAGTTAGGTACCTTTAAAGTTCCTTCATATATATACATATATATATATATATATATATATATATATATATCATTAAGCAAACCATGTCAATATTATCACTGTGTTATTATACTATTACCTAGCCTTTTATTGAGCTATTGAGCTACTGTGTTAGTTGCTGGCATATGTTAAAAAAGGCAAAGGCTCTATTCATAGTTCTCAGACATGTGCAGGAAAGCTGATAGACAATTAATTTCTGTATAATGGAAAGAAAACTTTTATTTGATAAGAGAAAAGCTAAAAGGCCTTTTAAGAAATTGAACAATTTATAGAAAAAATCTAAGTGATTCATAAGCATGCACAAAGAAGTCTATTCTACTTTTCAATATAGTAGAATAATTAGTTAAAACTATGGTGAACTGCCATTTTACCCTTTAATTGGCAAATGTTTTATTTTAATAATGTTTGATGATGTACAGTGTTTTCAGGGACCAGAAAAACATTAGATTTCCAAAAAAAAAAATGTTGTCTTGCCTTCTTACAACCTCTATAGAAACACATCAGATGACCTCAAATTTTCATTTCTGAAATATGCTATACAGACAAATGTACATTTGCAAAATGACTTAGAGATAAAGCTCTTAGTTGCAATTCTTCATGTAGAGCAAAAGATAATAGTATTTTATTGTTCAGTACAACAGAACAGGTTCATGACCAGGCTTCATCTGCTGCCATAGGAAAAAAATGAACTTCTTCAATGTAAACATGAATTAATTCCCCTAACATCACCTTATCTGACCTTTTCTGCTTGACTCAGACATATACTAGATATTGCAAATAAGGGAAACCATGGGACCTATGTTTCTGTGGGCCTGGCTTACTTCACTTAATATAATTTTTTCCAAGTCTTTCCATTCCCCAAGATAAGTATTCAAATTTTTTTCTTTCATGCAATTGTTTCTAACATATTTATAAGATGATTTCTATGTTGCTTTGTATGTCCCTCCCCAACGATATAACCCCTGCTTTCACTATATTTGATGTTGGTATAATTTGTGGAGGGGAAGGGAAAAAAATCGTTTAACTAGAGATACAGGTGGACCCATTGCCACAATGAGATGTACAAGTCGTTATGTCAAAAAACGAACTTTACAACTTTGGTTGGGGGGGGGAAGATCCGGTGGCAGGGGTGGGGGGGAGTATGGGAAGGGATGGGAAGGGGAAACAAAGAGGAGGCTACAATGCTTGATAAGAAATGTACTCATTATCTTGCCCATGTAATTGTAACTCCTCTGTACGGTATTCTTACAATAAAAAAAAGAATTAATTTACTTTTTACTGATAAAATTTTACATGTATTTGCACACATGTATTTATACATCCCTTGTCTTATGTATGCATGAAATTCCTTAGAAATGTCTTCAGCTGGTAGACAACAGTTGCTATCTCTGAGTAGCTGCGGGGTGTGGACATTAGAAAGACTTTTTATTATTAATCATTTCTACCTTTGGAATATTTTAAGAGCACTGTAGAAACTTTGACTTTTCAAAGTTAACTTTAGAAAAACATTAATGAATTTCAAATTGGGAATTCAACAGATTCACCATTGTAAGGTGCCTGGGATGGCGTCTAGTTAGCACACCAGAACTTTTATTTTTTTTATTAGTTTCTCTGAAGTGCTTACTGAAGTCACTTATCTCCATTATCTGCTTCAGCTTGACTTAATGTGATCTTGCCCTTCCTTTCCTACTCGCTTACTGACCATATCATAGTAAAGGTTTTGGATGCAAATTCTTCTTGAAGACACTAAGATTGGTTCATTTACTTGCCTGGATTTCTGAGGTAAGTTCTTTCATTTCAGATCTCTGCTGGCAATTAATCAGTCTCTGCATTGACTACCCTGAGCTCAGTAACTTATCCTTGGACAGTTGTCTGTGATCAAGTACCCAGTATGTTTTCAGTCCTATGAAGCAAGAATACTTCTGAGGGTGTTTTTTTTTTTTTATCTTACTTCTTCCAGCCATCAGGCCTTCTGTACTCCCTTAAAAGCAAACTGTACAATAATTTAATATCAACTTCCCTGCTTTCAAGAGATATCAAAAGTTCCCAATTAGGCTCTGCCCTGCTACTAATTCTGTCATTTCTTATCTATTAAGGTCGCCACTAAATTGTGCTGACTTGAAGGGAAATGGCCAAATCAACCTATTCCTTGACCTCTCAGCTATTTCATTGTCTGATAGCATGATTGAAACCTAGAACAGAGATGGGGGAGGGAGGGCTGGAGTCAGAAAAAGAAAGAGATAGAGAGAGATAGGGAGGGAAGGAAGGAGAAAGGGAGGGGAGGAGGGAGAGAGAGTGAGAGAGGTGAGAATGTCTCTGTGTTATATGAAAACATACATATAAAATTTTGTAGAAACTTTAGGAAATAAGTTTTTTCTTTTTTATACATTTTTGTTGTATACTGTACAGAGGGGTTACAGTTACATGAGTAAGGTAATGGGTACATTTCCTATGGAGTATTGTTGTTTCCTCCTTTGTTTTTCCCTACCATCCTTTTCTTCCCCACCTCCTCAACTACACCCCCTGCCCCCGCTCCCTGCCAAAGTTGTACAGTTTGTTTTGAACATGATGTCTTGTACATCTCATTGTTACAATGGGTCAACCTTTATCCCCATTTAAGCATTTCGTTTTTTCCCTTCCCCTCCCCAAATTAGAAAAGTAAAGTGTATATACAAATACAGGGCACCTACATCAAATACAGTGAAAACGAGTTATACCATGGGGGAGGAACACACAAAAGAAACAAAAAAATTACATAGTACATTATAAGTACATTAATAAGAATAGCGACAAAGAGAAAACTTCTTATGTCTCTGTCTTGGGGTTCATTTCACTTAACATCACCTTATATGGTAAAATATACATAGCTCTTGACCTTTTCTGCTTGTTCTACACATGCATTAGTTATTGCAAATAAGGGAAACCATGGGACTTATATTTCTTTGGGCCTGGCTTACTTCCACTTAATATAATTTTTTCCAAGTCTTTCCATTTCCTAACAAATGGGATGGTGTCATTCTTTCTGATGGAGGCATAGAATTCCATTATATGTATGTATATTATATATATACATGTATTATATATGCTATATATATTATACACACACACACACACACACACACACACATATATATATATATATATATATATATATATATATATACACACACATACACACACACACCACATTTTCTTGATCCATTCATCTACCGAGGGGCATCTGGGTTGGTTCCATATCTTAGCTATGGTAAATAATACTGCAATAAACATAGCTGGGCTGGTAGCTTTAGCATAGCCTTGTTTGTGATCCTTTGGTAAATGCCCAAAAGTGGGATTGCTGGGTCATAAGGGAGCCCTATGTGAAGTCTTTTGAGGAACCGCCATACTGCTTTCCAAAATGGCTGAACAAGTTTCCATTCCCACCAATAATGCAGTAGGGTTCCCTTTTGGCCACATCCCCTCCAGCATCTGTTGTTATTAGATTTCTTGATTATTGAGGTGGAATCTCAATGCTATTTTGATTTGCATTTATTTATCGCTAGAGAAGTTGAGCATTTCTTCATGGGTCGAGTGGCCATTCTTATTTTCTCTTCAGAGAAGTTTCTCTTTAAGTCTTTAGCCCACTTATTTATCAGGCAGTTGTTTCTTTGAGGATTTGTTGTTGGAGGATTTAATTTTTTAGTTCTAAGTATATTTTAGATATGAGGCTCTTGTCTGTTGTATGGCTACTGAAGATCTTCTTCCACTTTGTGGGCTTTCTATGATCTTGCTAGCTATGTCCTTTGCCAAGCAGAATCTTAGACACCCTAAAAACATTACAGGAAGGAATCGGGAAACTCGAGGGCTCCTTGGCACAAGCCGAAATTTTCTTAATAGAGAACCAGAAACACAGCAAATCAAAGAAAGGTTGGACAAATGAGATTTCATGAAACTGCAAGAAATAAGTGTTTAAAAGTTCTTTAAAAGTCCTAGAATGGCAATGGTGTTCTCTGGACACCGTGTTGAAATGAAGCTATACAATTTGTGGGAGTGGATGGGAAAGAGCAAGGGAAGGGGTGGCATCCAAAAATAAATGTACTCTGACAGGTGGACCTGTTGCAACAATGAGAAGTACAAGTTGTTATGTCGAAAACGAACTTTACAACTTTGGTCGGGGGGAGGATTGAGTGGGGGGGTGTGGGGAGGATGGGAAGGGATGGGAAGGGGAAACAAAGGAGGAGGCTACAATGCTTGATAAGAAATGTACTCATGATCTTGCCCATGTAATTGTAACCCCTCTGTACAGTATTTTCACAATAAAAAATAAATAAAAATTAAAAAAATAAATGTACTCTGTATTGACTGTATACTGTAACCCTTCTGTTCATCTTTATAGTAACAATAACTTAGTTTTAAAAGTCTGAGAATATTAGTTTAAAGATTGCATTCAGTGACTCAAGAAAATTCGTAGTGGCTTTTCTTTTCACTAAGCCATATTCTGCTTTATTTCAGTCCATTTTCATTTCATCTCAATTTTGCTAGAATTGCTAGTTAGCCAAGAATTATCCATTATTGGAAGCTTTGCTGTACGAGAAGTTTTTAAAATGAGTTCTAGAAGTGAGTCCCATTGAGCTCCGATTGGGTCACAAACTAATTGCTGCAGTCAAAGGGGTGTGCTATTCTGATTCCTACCAACTAAAGAAATATGCCTTATACTTCTAAACATTATTTTTCAGGATCATTCTGTTAAATTGAAAGTAAAATATTTGACCCTTTGGTCCATAGGAAGAACCAAAGCAAGTTGTACCATATTGATACATTTTAAATGAAACTGCAAGACATTAGCTTGACTGATATTAAAGTGCAACTGTACTTTTATGCCATAAATATGGACACTCAGAATAAATGTACCTAGTTTTCAACCAGTTTGGAATAGAACTGTTTGAATAATTCCTCTTAACTGATAAGAGATTATATGGACTGTTAGTCTCCAGCCTATCTCATCTCAATAAACTCTATGTGTCATTGAAATTGGATTAGCAATGGAATGAGAGTGAAAATATACTATATTGAGAAAAACAAACTACTAGACACTATTCAAACTTATTATGATAATCTCTGCTAATAGAAGACAGAGAATTTTGAAAAAAATATAAATTGATGAAAACAGTGCCAGGCTACAATAGCTTAGTGAAACACATGGTTCTTTCCCCAGTGGTTTCCTGTCAATGTAGAGTGTATGGCAGAAACATGTTTGTCTTGTGGATCCAGTCCAAATGACCTGATGGGCAGCTTTTATACAATTACGATGGTAGGCCATTTTGATAAGAAAGTTACCAAAGTTAACAACAAAAGTTAACAACAAAAACACCAATATCACTACCACAAATTGAGGTTGAACACTTATGATATTAAATGCTTTTGGAATATAATGATGGGATCAAAAAACATAGTCATGATCATAAGAAACTGACAGTCTAGAACTATCAAAGAAATAGACTCAAGGAAGAATAAGGCTATAACTCTGGAGATCTGTAGTTTTGCTAAATAAACCAAAGCACCAATTCTTAGAGAAGCTAGTTGAGATTTGTCACTCTGCCTTTTCTTGAGCATCAAACATTGTATTCATTTTCACATATGCCAAATTTCTGATTTTTTATTTGATATAATGTAAATAAGCAAAACTCCAAGGTGTTATATGGAAGGAAGGTAGAGAGAGACAGAACCTAAGCAACCATGCACACTTGAACATATGTAAACTTTAGATAATTCCTTTCCATAATATCAACTTAAAAATACCACAGTGGCTCATGCTTGTAATTCTAGCTACTTTGGAGACAAAGGTTGCCAGAATTGCAGTTCCAGGCCGCCTAGGCAAAATGTTAGTACGACTTTATCTGAACAACACAGAGCCACGTGTGGTGGCACACATCAGTTACCCCAGCTATAGAGGAGGCTTAAAGGAAGAGGCTTCAAGACTAGGCAGGCCTGGGCAAGAAAAGCTACCTGAAAAATAATTAAAGCAAAATAGTTTAGGATATGATTCAGGATATGATTAGGATATGATTCTGCCTAGCACACAGAAATCCTTAAGTTCAACCCCCAGTACCACCTAAAACAAACAAAAAAAGAAACTGAAACAATTCTCTGTAGATAGAAAGGTTCAGCCATTCATTGACAAATTCATAGATTCTTTAAAATAGTGTCTCACTTAACATCTCTTTACATTGAAACATCTCAACTGGTAATCTACTTAAACAAAAAAGGAAAGGAAAAGAACAGAACAGAAGAGAAAAGAAGTAAATAAAAAGTAGAGCATGGGCTCCCTGAGAGTTCTCTGAGCATCCTGGCCTGGAAAATCCTACTCTAGACCTAAGGAGCAACTCCTACCAAGAGGCAGGAGAAAAGATATGATAAAAGTAGGTAAGTGAGTAAGATAAATAACACTAATAGCTTAGCTTATATTTCTGAAAAATTAGAATAGTTACTGATTAAAAATGACAAATTTATTTTTTCTTATTTTTGGTTCTATATATATATATATATATATATATATATTATTGAAAAGATTCTGTACAGAGGGGATACTTACATGAGCAAGGTAATGAGTCCATTTCCTATCCAGCATTGTTACACCCTCCTTTATTTTTTCTCCTACAATCCCTTTCTTCCCCACCTCCCCACCTCCTTCCTCCTCTCCCCCACCCCCACCCCCACAAAGTTGTAAAGTTCGTTTTCAACATACAGTCTTGTACATTTCATTGTTACAATGGGTCATCCTGCATCCTTATTTCAGCATTTTGTTATTTCCCTTCCCCTCCCCAAATTAGAAAAATGTATACAACAGTGGTTGTATCATGGGGGAAGAACATACAAAGAAACAAAAAAAATCACATAGTACATTATAAGTACATTTAAAAAAACAGCAACAAAGATAAAACCTCTTGTGTCCCTATCTTGGGGTTCATTTTGCTTAGCATCAGGTTATATGGTCATATGTACATAGCTTTTGACCTCTTCTGCTTGTCCTAGACATACTCTAGTTATTGCAGGTAAGGGAAACCATGGGGCTTATGTTTCTTTGAGTCTGGCTTACTTCACTTAATATCATTTTTTCCAAGTCTTTCCATTTCCTAACAAATGGCAAATGGGGCTGTGTCTTTCTGATGGAGGCATAGAATTCATATGTGTGTGTGTGTGTGTGTGTGTGTGTGTGTGTGTGTGTGTCACATTTTCTTGATCCATTCATCTATGGAGGGGCATCTAGGTTGGTTGACCTGATCTTGTATTTAAAGAACCCCATGGACTCCCAAGTTACTTGAGCTGATTCAAAACTTTGGCAAAGTATCAGGATACAAAATTAACCTTCAAAAATCAATGGTTTTCCTGTATGCCAATAATGAGAAGAACACAGCTGAAATCAGGAAAGCAATTCCTTTTGCAATAGCCCCACAAAAAATAAAATACCTAGGAGTTAACTAAAGAGGTAAAAGACCTCTATGATGAAAACTTTAAAAACCTGAAAAAGGAAGTTAAAGCAGAACTTAGGAAGTGAAAACCTTCCCATGCTCCTGGATTGGGAGAATTAACATCGTGAAAATGGCAGTACTTCCAAAGGCTATCTACAAAAATGACAATTTTAAAATGTAGATTTATAAGAAGTCAATCAGATGGAAAGTCTTACAAGTCAGCCACTCCTAGATAACAACCCTCCCTTTTCTTATGTGTATGTCTATATGTGTTGTATATGTAGACATTAAGCTCACAAAACATGCATATTCACATTTGGTATGTCTCTTATACTCTTCCACATATATATTTATAACATTTGCTAGAGCAGTAGTGAGATTGAGTATCTAATATTCAAACACGTTTGTGGAATCTAAATTGGCTTACTTACTATAATAGTCATTAACAAACCCTCAGAGGGTTTGTGCCTAGTCATTTCTTTCAGTAGATTTGCAGCTATAGTTACCTTGTTGGATCCCTCCCATATGCCAAACTTCCTAGAGGCTCTAACTTGATAAAGCAAGCACACTTAAAATGTTCCAATGTGTTTTCCATCGCATATTTTTCATGAAGGACGAATTGAATGTATTCATTCATAGCTCTGGAGACCAGAAATCTGAAATCTATATATCAGCTGTGTTGTATTCCTTCCCATGACTTTTCAGGAGGATGATTTTTATGCCTATCTCTTAGCTCCTGGTGGCCACTTGTGTTCCTAGACTTGGCTTTCATTTTGATACTGGCTTCTCCTGTGTTTTGGGCTGAACTTTCTTTTATGCATAAGGACTCATCCATGTAATCCAGAATAAAAACCTCCTCTCAAAAGCTTTAACTGATTTACATCTTTTGTTGTATGAAACAATAGGTTACAGAGATTAGGACATGCACATTGAATTGAGGTAGGAAGGACATCATTTCCTCAATAAAGATAGCCTCAAAGTCTCTCAATCTCACATTTTATTATTGTGTGACTCAAAAAATGATCTACGTTTAGAGCAAATACTAAAAGAAGCAAATAAGGTAGTTAATTTGATAGTTCACCATTTATGGGGTTCATGATACTAATTAGAGTCCATAGATATGTGCATGTGTGTGTCTTTATGTATGTAAGTACATGTAGGCCTTTAATTCAATTTTGGTGATTGATCCATTCACTAGTATGCACCTGAATTTTTAGTTGGTCTTTTCTCAACCATTTCCCACATTTTCACAGATTACAGAAAGTTCATATTTCAAATAATACTAATAGCAGACGTTGTTGTAGCACTGAGAGACATATCATGAGAAGGAGCAGAAAACTGGTAAACCCTATGCTCAGAAGACCCATCTGTTAAGAAAGCTAATGAAGTGTTTGTGTTCAAAGGCTCAACACTGGCCTTGGTGTTTTACAAATATCAGTGACTCTTGTGCTACTCATCCCACGCACTGCTGGCACTGGAACACTTGAGAATTTAAAATTCAATTTATATGATATATAATATACTGAATTCCATATGTTTGACTCCACAGAACCTCAGTAGTCATTCCCCGTTATACATCATCCCAGCAATTCCTCCATAAACACATTGACCTATAGGCATAACACATTCCACACTGTCATGTATTAATTCATGCAGATGTAAGTTGATCAAAACGTACAAACTGCCTGTATATAGGGATCAGCAGAAAGCCAAATGATGAGTTATTAGGATTTCTTGCATTTGACTTTGTCTCTCTTTATTTATTCTATCAGTTAAAGCAAGCAGGATAAGAGTTTTCATGGGAAAAAACAGTATCATTGGGAAGGCAGCCATCAATCTTAACTTTCATCTTAGCAAAAAGATCCTAAGGCAGCAGCTGGAACATTTCATTTTTGTTGATTTTTTGCAAATGAAGGAGTCATAACAGGAAAATTTGAACTGCACACATCCTCAGACACCCTATTTAAGGTGTGCTGTCAGCATGGCATCCTGGGAATCTGGATCAACAGACAGACACATGAGCTAACACAGTCCCAGACATGCTTTTGCATGTTTGACTCTCTCTGACTGGTCCATATGTCTAAAAAAGGCTTAATCTAGTTCTTTTTTAATTTAATTTTATTTTATTTGTGAACATACTGTACAGAGGGGTTACAATTACATGGGCAGGATAATGCGTACATTTCTTACCAAGC
>NW_012267288.1:2479042-2547299 GCF_000151885.1 Dipodomys ordii
CCTTCCCTCCTCTGCTCCCTGAGAAGGAGTGAGGATGTCGGGCTTCTACTCACGCCGAGTCTTGGATCCTGGGTCGTCTCTGGTCTGCAAACTGCAGGATGAAGCTGTCTGCTCCTTGTCGGTTCTTGCTGGTGTTGAGTAGAATCTGCTCGCCCGCTGTGTCTGGCTCCTTCGTCCCAGACTCTCTGTGGCTCAGGTTTGGGTGCCCTGCGGTCGCCGCCGCGATCCTGCTGCCGCGGCGGCGGCTGCTGGCAAGCACTCAGATGTGTCTCCTTGCCTTGGCTTCCCCTCTCTTGCTTAACTCTCTGTCCTGTGATGGCACACTTGGTGTGATTCTCTGGCTTAGGACTGTTCACTGGAACTCTAAAACTGCTTTCTATGCGAGAGCTTGTTCAGATTCCAGCTTCTCCTCTGCCATCTTCCCGGAACCTCTCAATCTAGTTCTTTACATATGCTTCTAGTATTCAATTTGAGTCCTGTGTTATCTCCCAAGTTTCCCTCTGCCATTCTGAACCACATTTCTTCCAATAATTTTCTTTCCTATTTTCTTCAAGGAAAAGTATCTATAAGTAACCACCATAATTTGACTCGGATTCTCGGGGCTTCTAGTCCTTTCTTTTCTTGATAACTAAGTTGTGTCATACATTATTTATTAAAATAGTTACTGAATGATAGGTGCTGTGCTAACCACAATGGAAAGAAGACAAATGGCTGTAACACAGCGTTTTTCTTCAGAATTCAGCAAGGTGGATCTTGGGGAAGTTAAAGTCATAATTTGCATGGAAGCATGGCGATTAGATAGACTTTTGGGGAATATGATGAGGGAGCATGTGTTCGGTACACAGCACAAAAGTATAGCTGGTTCAAACCCATCTGTCATACCATCTCTGTGCACTAGAAGTCTTCATGCTTGATAACACTTTTCCTTGACAGTGGCCTTGTCATGTTTTCCCTAGTCAACTGAGTTGAGGTTCTCAATATGTTTAGGAGGTTTCTGGGGAGTTCAACTGCCTGAATACTGAGAGTCTGAAAGATGCTTTGAAACTTGAGCGCTCTATGGAAAGAAAGGCTCATGCTTTGTTTCACGTGGGTACGGCAGTCTGTCAGCAATGGATCACAGAGGGCCCTGCTCCCATTGAAGAGTGAATGATTTTCTTTGCTCTAGGAACTGTCTAAGACAGTCTGGGCTTTTGTGGAGACAGCAGTGAATTCAAACACTGAAAGTGAATAGGAAGGAAGGAGGCACTGTCAGCAATAATCCACCAAGTGGATGATGTTTCATTAGTTACATGCTATGGGAAATAAAAAAAAAATCAAAGTTCAGAATGTGCATTGTTTCCTTGGCTTAGCATTTTAAGATGCTTTTATAGTCAACCTTTCCAGAAACCCTGTGAAATAAACAAGAAAAGTTCAGGATTATTCTAGGATAATGAGGCTTCCAGCGATCTAGAGGATTTTCTGAAACCATACTGATTTATTCCTAGAAAACTCAAGTACTTAATTCTGAAGCCCAGCGTTTATCTTATTTTATTTTACTAGTTGATGCTTAACACGTGGCTCCAGTATATATAAAAACAGTAGACTAGTCCACCAAGTAATTCCCAGTTCCCTATAAGAATGGCATTATGCTTTTGTTGGGACAAAATTTCATAGCAAAAATGGAAAGTTGTTAGAAAACTGTAGCCTATTTTCATCCACACAACTCCACTTCTCTGTGGAAAAAAATACTTCCTTACTTGAAGAAATTTTTGAATACTGGAAATATAACCGCTTTCATGAGAGAAGGATTGACAGCAAAAGTAACAGATTGATATTTATTGTTAAATGCAAGAGAACTTAATAAAACACAAGTTGAGAGAATCCTTGAAATGCCATGGCTCAACCTCATGTTTTCCAGGTGACTCAGGACTGATTTCTTGTGTTTTGATACTCTTTCATTATGAGAAATAAGAGCAGAGATACTCAACTCCTTTATCTGTGTTTTGTATTTGTAGTGTTACTAATGGAAACATACTCTAAGGGAATTGATAGTTGAAAGTAAGTGCACATTTTTTGCATTCATCTTCAATATTATGCATTTTCTGGCATGTGTATGTCCCATGGATATATTATACAATAGAAAATTTAAATGGACTATATAATGGTCAGCATCCTTGAAAAAGAATGTTTATTTGAATTTGAGAGAAGACAAAAATGGGAGCAAAATGCATTACTCTAATGTCAGAAGGAGATTGAAGTAGTCAAGCCATGACTTAAATTGTAGCCTTAACAAAAAGGCACAATTCTAAGAGATAAGAAGCAATTTGAGCAGAAATGATGCATGAAGCTCATGTTTCTCTGATCTGTTTTAACGTATTGTATCACAGTTACTGGGTTCAAATACATTTGGGGAAATTTTAGCAAGTCAGTATTATATAAGATCTTTTCAATAACTTTAAAAATACATTTTAAATATCTAAAAGGGAAGATATTGAACTACATAACTTGAGGATAGGGATGGGGTAGGGAAATACGGAGGAGAATATGGGAAGAGTGACACTGATGGAGATGCATTGTCGTCGTAACCCGACTTCTGGAATCAAAACACCATCATACAACTCTATAATTTAAAAATTTGAGAAAGAAGAGGAAAGAGATATGAAGCTGAAGATTTGCAAGGCATATTTGAACATAAAAACACATTTGATTCCTAACATACTGCACATAATTTTTCTTCATTTGAATGAATGAGCATTCTGGCTCTGCACATAATACATAACAGTCATCTTAACAGGAGACAAGGAGATTTTTGGCAGAGTAATCTTGCAGGGGTGCTTTGAGATTAGGTGAGTACATATGGTGAAAGTACCACATTCATAATTAGCAGCTTTCATTCTACAATTTAATTAAAATTTGCAGTTGAGAGTCACTGAGACAAACTAATCATGTACATATATGATCATATTCTTTCATCTTACTACTAGACAATCTAATGGAATTATTATTATATAACCTCAGGACTAATAAAGATGACTTCTAGTTAACTGCAAAACAATGGAGACCTGTGACAGATAGAAATTAATTGTGATCTTTTAAAAATGATACTGATTTTGGAAGTTTGTAAGTTTTTCTACATTAATAGAGAAAAGTTGTCTTTAATTTTGCCAGTATTAGAAGTTATATTGACTTCAGTATCTCCTTTCTTACTAGTGTTATTTATAGCTACATTTCCCTCTAATCTCTGCCTTAGGTATATATTATACTCTTTGTAAATTGTGTCTTCATTTTTAGGTTTTCTGGTTGTTTATTATTTGTTGTATTTTGGAATTATCCAAGAATTATTTACTAAGGTTCAGAGAAAGGTGATAGATTTAAAGCATCCATCATTTACACTCTATGAATGAGAAATAAAAAAAAAAACATTTCCCTATGGAGAGACGGCATTCTGAAAAAAGACCAGGAAGAAAAACTTTGGGAATTAGAAAGGAGGGGCAGACAGTAGGAGAGTAAGAAGAGAGAAAAAAATGTATAAAGCTGACCCAACTCTCCTTGGGAGGGAGAAGACAAATAAAATCACAAGCTTGAGATAAGACAAAGGGCCCTATGGGAAAGCCTGTGTTACCAATTACAGAATCTCATGAAAGGTTTAAGTCCAGCAAAGGGAACTGGTGACACAGGAAAAAAATTGACACCCAGGGTAGAGTTAATGATTGGGTATTTGAGTTCTTTATGAACACTTCACTGTGTGAGTAAAGGGGAAAGCAGGCTGTGATAGGCTATCACAGGTTTTCCCCAAAACCAGAGTGGGCTGCCCACGCATTCTGAGCAGCACCCTACTCTGATTACAACTCTGCTCACCCAGCTATTTTAGCTTCCCTGCAGGAAGTCTTTCCTTCCCAGGGATTGAGATTGCATGATTCCTAAACTAGTCCACAGGAGCTTCAACCTTTTGGAAAAACTGCTTTGCTAAGAGAACCAACACGGCAAGCTGTTGCTATAACAACCACAGGCTAAACAATCTCCCTGCAGCAAAGCTACCCCTCAAAAGCTGTTGCCATGACAACTACTGCCAACTTGTTCCCAGGCTGCAGCTACAGATGAATTACTGCAAGTCACCACTGAGAAAGAATGAACACTAACCAAATTCGAAAGACACAAATGAATCTCTGAGGACCAAAAACTGGAACACAACTCTGGACACTTGGATAGGGTCCAGTATCTGCACTTAACCTCCAGTATCCACATGTCTTCTCAGTGAAAAATACAGACTTTCAAAAATTGATTTTGTTTTCTTTTATTTCTTATTAAAATTTGTTATTTTTTTACAAAATTTTCTATGATGAGTTTTTCTTAAAGCATTCTGCTTTTATTATTTTTATCCCAAACCTTGTCTACAACATCCTTCCACACAATAACTGAACTAAATCTTTCCTTGCACCCTATTATTGTTTCTCTCCAGGACATATAATTCGTCTCTCTCCTTCAGCTTCCTATTTTCTTATTTTATCTAAAATTCTCCCATTATTATTGCCTAATTTTCAACTCTTGGACAATCTTTTCCTGTACCATAATCTCTTTTATCTATGTACAATGCAATTGGTGGAATAGATCATGTTGCTAATGATTTTGTACTTCATTTACATATCTACTTTAGTATTGGATTGGTGTGTTTGTTATTGCTGAGTTGTACCCTTGGTCAGGAATAAGAAACAGCACACCAATCCCACTATGACCCAGACCCCCTAGACCACAAAGAATATTTTGACTGAAATTCTGAAAGTGTCTAAAGCAGTAGCTTTGCTACACATAAGAAAAATCTCAGTGCAAAAAAACCCCACAAGAAATATGAAAAATTAAGCCAGCATGATACCTCAGAAAGTGTGTAATGCCACAAGAGATCAGAATGAGTGTACTGGATAAAATGGAATCAAAGAGAATATAAAGAAAAAAATAAACAATGAGATTACAAATAAAACTTAAAATGAGTTTGAAGATGATGCATATAAATGGCTAAATGAACTAAGGAAGTCAAGGCATTTAATATGAAAGGAATTCAATAACCATATTGAAATCCAAAAAAAATTTCATATTGAAGTCCTGCGAATTAAAAGCATTAAAGTCAAAGAAAAAAATAGTTGAAAGTAGCTCAAACAGAGTAGAATAAGTGGAAGAAAAAAATCAGGACTTGAAGATAAGGTAGATATAATAGAAAAGAAAAAGATAAAGAAAATGAATGAAGAAAAAGATAAAGAAAATGAATGAAGAAGTATGAAATTAATATGAAGGAACATCAAGACACTATTTAAAGAGTAAACATAAAAATTATGGAAAATGAGAAGAATACTAGCTAAAGCTAGAGAAATATAATTAAAAATAATAGTATAGAATTTCCAAAATATTAATAAGTGGATATCTTGTAAGGGAGTCCTTCCATATCTTTTCTATAAAAGACAAGACAAGAATAAAACCACTTGTTGTGTATCATAGTTTAAACATTAAGTACAGAGAAGAAGAAAATGATTTTAAGAGCTGCAAATGAGGTTATTTGTTACTTATAAAGGCAAGTCAGTCAGAATAGAAGCAGATTTCTCAACTGAAAATGTAAAAGAAAGGGCTTGGCATTATGTTCTTCAAGTACTGAAAGTAAATAACTGTCCACCTAGATTTTTCTAGACAATAAACCTATCACTCAGAGCTAAAGGAGAAATAAAAATCTTCCATAATAAACATAATAAAGCTGTTTGTGACAACTAAATGGAGCCAGCATTGCACAAAATACTCAGAGGAATCCTACACACAGAAAAGAAAGAAAAAAGTAACCATGAAAATATGGGAAAAGGTAAATATCCTCAGAAAAGTAGATGAACAAATGAACAATAGGAAAAAATCAAACCCTAAAAAGTCAATAAAATGGTGAGAAATATAGAATAGTAATAGCAATAGCAATATTGAATGGTAATGGTCTCTGTTCTGCAGGCAAAAGACATAGAATGGTGAGTTGGATTCAAAAGCAAGACTTGATGATTTCCTGTCTACCTGATTGACAATATTAAATATTTCCTTATAATGAAAGGATAGAAAAAAATCTTTGAAACAAATGGAATCAGATAGCAGAATGTAGTGGCTACATTTCAAGCTAAAAGTAATCAAAAGAGATCAAAAAAGTTAATTCACATTAATTAAAGGAACAACCCATTAGGAGGAAATAACAATTGTTACCCAACCTCTTAAAACAAACACTGCTGACTTAAAAAATAGCTAGACCCCTAACACCATGATAATTGGAGATTTCAAAGTGCCATTCTCAACAATAGATTATCCAGATAGATCATCAACAAAGAAAATTCAGAATTAAATGACACTTAATAGATAAAATGGACTTAATAGACATACACATTGTATTTCACTCACATATTGTGCTCAGAGCCCATGAAACTTACTTTAAATAAGATTGTATTTTAGAATATTAGCCAAGTGTTAGCAAATATTAAAAAAACAGAAATAAATCTCTGATTATATAAGATCAGAGAAAAACAAAAGTAGGAAAACTACTTAAAATAATAAAAAGTAAATAATAAAAACATTTGAACACATGAAGACTGAAGAACTTATTGCTGAATGAGAAGTGGGCCATGGAAAAACATTGAGGGAGGGAATTGCAAAACTCCTTGGAGCCTAATGAAAATGGAAGTACACCCGATTACCTTTCAAAGTGCTAAGGAAGAAGGTTACAGCTGTGAGTTCCTGGATTAAAAGCAAACAGAGATGACATGAATAACTGTTTCATCACAGTTTCATAGAAAAAGGAGAACAAACCAAATCCAAAATCAGAAGTTGAAAAGATGGAAGAGCAGCTGCAAGGAAGAAGTGTCAAGTCAGAATACAAGCAGAAACAGAAAAGAAGATTGGTGCAGAAACTAATGAAGTCAAGACTAACAAATCTATACAAAGAATGGCTGAAGCAAAAAGGGTTTTTTATTTTTTTAAAAAAAGACTGATAAATTCTAGATAATTTAGCACACAAAGACCCCAATTAATAAAAATTGGAGATAAAAAAGGGATATTACAACAAATGCCAATGAAATCCACCGATTTGCTAGGAAATACTGAAAACCTATATTAAAAAAACTAGAAAATCTAAAATAAATAAATAAGTTTCTAGATATAGTTGACCTACTGAAATTGAACTGAAAGGATATAAACTATGTAAGC
Source organism: Dipodomys ordii (assembly GCF_000151885.1). Classification (NCBI taxonomy): domain Eukaryota; kingdom Metazoa; phylum Chordata; class Mammalia; order Rodentia; family Heteromyidae; genus Dipodomys; species Dipodomys ordii. The sequence continues at coordinate 2,486,234 of NW_012267288.1, forward strand.
AAATGTAGTTTCCATTAAAGAAAAGGCCAACACTTGATGGATTCACTGTCAAATTGCATTCCACCCTTAGAGAACTAATATTAACCTTTCTCAAACTTTTCCATGCACTAGAAAGGTAAAAAGCACCAAACTCATTCTATGAAGCTAAAATTGCACTCCTTTTCAAACTGAAAAAGGACATAGACACACACGCACACACACATGCACACACATACACACTCACAAAGAGAATTCTAAACAAATCTTTTAAATAATTATAGGCATAAAAATTCTCAATAGAATTCTTTTTTTTTCAGGTAAGGGGTAGGTTTATTCATCATTCCAGCCGGCACCAGGCCATCTTGGTTCTCCACGAAGTGAGGAAAGGCCTGGAAAAGAGAGAGCTGGGAAAGAGAGAGAGAAAGAGAGAGAGAAAGAGAGAGAGCTGGGGAAAAGAGCAGAGAGAGAGAGCTAGAAAAGAAAAGGGAGCTGGGAAAGAGAAGAGAAGTCTCCATAGAATTCCTGTTAACTGAATTTAACAACACATTCAAAACATCATAAACCATAATCAAGTGGGCTTCATTCAAGGAATGCAAAGATGATTAAACAAACATATGTAAGTCACTATGTGCAACAAACCATATAAACAGAGTTAAATACAAAATTGCACAGTTATCTTAATTGATGCAGAGAAAACCCTCAACAAAATTCAAAACCTTTTTAGTATAAAATCTTTGGAGAAACTAGAATTAGGAGGAACATATCTTAACATAAGGAAGATTATCTATAACAAACTGATAGCCAACCCAATGGTAAGTAGAATAATTGAAATTATTTCCTCAAAACTCAAGAATAATATTAATGTATTCACTCTCCAATTTTTTTCAGTTTACTACTAGAATTCCTAGCCAGCAAAACAAGAGAAAGAAATAAAAGAAATCCAGGTTGGTAAGGAAAATATACAAATTGTCCCGGTTTGCAGATGATGTGATCCAATACTTAATTGAACTTAAATTTGTTACCTCAAACCTTCTAGGCCCGACACTTTATATAAGATACAAAATTGAAGTATAAAAATCAGTAGTTTTTCCACATACCAACAATGAATAGGCTGAGAAAGAACTAAGCAAAACAATTGCAGGATTAACAATGTTAAAATGGCTATATCCCTGAAAGCAGTCTATAGATTCAGTGCCATGCTTATCAAGATACCAATGTTATTCTTTGCAAAAACTAGAATAATCTATCCTAAATTCATCATAAATCATAAAATCCCTGAACAGAAAAAGTGATTCTGTCTGGTTTATAATACTAAACTTCAAATTATACTACAGAGCCTTAATAACAAAAATAACAAAAATAGTATATATGGAAGTAACACAAAATAGATATTAGACCAAGAAAACAGAATAGAAGATCCAAAAATAAAACCATATAACTACAACCATTTGGTCTTTGACAAAGGAATCAAAAACACAGTGGAAAAGATAAACCTGGCTATGTATATGCAGAAGACTAAAATTAGATTCTTCATCTTGCAAAAGCAACTCTGAATGAATAAAAAAATGAAAGAAAGAAAAACCCTAATACAAGACCTGAGAATTTTTTTAAATTAACACAAGAAAACACATAGAAAAAGCTTAGAAGACATGAGAATAGGTAATTTAAAACATTACTACACACCAAAAGAAACAATTACCAGAACAAAGGCATGACTCACAGAATGGGGAAAAAAATTCTGATCATTTGATAGACAAAGGATTTAGATAAAAAGACATGTACTCATTACCTGACTTAGGTAACTGTTACTCTTGTGTACATTACCTTTACAATACAATAAAAACATTAAAAAGGAGAAAAAATACACAGAGCCCCCAAATTCTAGCCATAGAAAAATCCAGTTGATAAATGAACAAACAAAATGTTCTCAGAATGAGTATAAATAGCTAATAAATAGTGTAAATCACAATTGTAGTATGATTCCATCTCACCTTTATTAGATTGTCAAACGCAAAGAAAACAAACAATAACAAATGCTAGAAAGATTGGGGATAAAAGGATTCCTGATACACTGTCAATGAGAATGTAAAGTAGTATAACTATTACAGAAAGTTGTTACAAAACTAAAAGATAGAGCACTTTATGAGCCCATTCACCTTCACACCTCTAATTGCTGAGTCTGCACTCTGCTACCCTGAGAAATAAGCAGCTTTATCATCCAGCAGCCTAAGGCTTTTGTTCTCCGTGAAGGAATTATGTAAGTTATGGGTGGTTTTGTCTGCTTGTCTTGTTTCTAAGCAGATGGTGAATTCACACCTCAGCTGGACAGAAGGGTCCTCAAAATATTTAGCAGTGCTTACAAGTTGTACTCTGGGGCTTTGTGGAAAACAGGATTTATACCCACAGATGCTTCCATCTGGGTTCTAGAGATATCAAATTCAAAATGTGGCCAACCAACAACACTTGGTTCTATTCCTGATGCAAATCAAAGCTAGATTGATTTTACTGAGTTGAAATTTTACCAATCTGGAGATCCCTCAGACTTCTTTTCCCTGAAATTGTTTTATTTCTCACACTTGCAAGGCTTGTGATGGAATCTCACTCTGATTGTGTTTTCATTCTATTTGAAATCAGTTTAGATTAACAGTAAGAGCTGCTGTGGATGGCTGATTTTTTAGCATCACATGATGTATATTTTTGTGTATCTCTTGACAATGCCATTTCAAAACTAGAAGACAGTGACAGCTTTTCTGCTCTACAGTGAAATTTAGAGAGTGGGAATGTTTCTATAATAAGTGTACCCCCAGAACAATGTGCACAATCATTGTATTTAGTGAGGAAAACTATCTCAAAATATTAATGTCATTTTTCAGCAGTTGTTGGAAAGGTAGAAATTTATTGGGTGTGAATGAATGGAGTCATGTCAGCTGCTACCTAAAGTTTAAAGTGACTGATCAGTGGCCATGTAACACAGATTATTAAATGTCTTGATTAAATCCTGGGGGTAGTGGCTTACAACTGTAATTCCAGCTATTTTAGAGGTATAGTCAGTAAGACCCAATCTCTACCAATAAGCTGGCTATGGTGGCAACTACCTCTCATCTCAGCTATATAGAATATATAGAGGAGGATCATGGTTCAAGGCTAAGCCAGGGAAAAACATTAAACCTATTTTTTAAAAAAAAGAGAAGAAAACCCAAAGCCAAACAAAATAACAAACAATATTCCTATCCCCATGACTGAAAGACCTAGCTCAAGTGGGAGATTGTGGAAGGCTATGAGTTCCAATCCAATTACTGCCACAAAAAATTTTTGAATGTGAGGTTCCTCAAAAGACTCCACATAGAGCTCCCCTATGACCCAGCAATTCCACTTTTAGGCAATTACCCAAACGATCACAAACAAGGCTATTCTAAAGCTATCAGCACAACTATGTTTATTGCAGCATTACTCACCATAGCTAAGATATGGAACCAACCCAGATATCCCTCAGTAGATGAATGGATCAAGAAAATGTGATATATATATATATATATATATATATATATATATATGAATTCTATGCCTCTATCAGAAAGAATGACACTGCCCCATTTGCCATTTGTTAGGAAATGGAAAGACTTGGAAAAAATGATTAAGTGAAGTAAGCCAGACTCAAAGAAATATAGGCCCCATGGTTTCCCTTATCTGCAATAACTAGTATATGTCTAGGACAAGCAGATGAGGTCAAAAGCTATGTACATATGGCCATATAACCTGATGCTAAGTGAAATGAACCCCAATAGAGGGATACAAGATGTTTTATCTTTGTTGCTGTTTTTTAATGTACTTATTATGTACTACGTGATTTTTTTTGTTTCTTTATGTGTTCTTCCCCCATAGTACCACACCTGTTGTCATTGTATTTGATAATGGTGTCCTGCATCTTGTATATATGTTTCTCTAATTTGGGGAGGGGAAGGGAGATAACAAAATGCTGAAATAAGGATACAGGTTGACCCATTGTAACAATAAGATGTACAAGACACTATATTGAAAACAAACTTCACAACTTTGCCGCAGGGGCAGGATGGGGGGAGAGGGATAGGAGGAGTTGGGGAAGTGGGGAGGAAAGGGATGGTAGGGGAAAATAAAGGAAGGGCTAACAATGCTCTATAGGAAATGAACTCGTTACCTTGCTCATGTAACTGTAACCCTCTCTGTACAGTATCTTTACTTTGAAGGAAATATAAATTTGACTTGTGACATAATGATTCTAAATAAAAAGAATCAAGAATAGTATTAAATATATATTATATATGTATATATGCAGTATATTGTAATATATAATGTATGATATATATATCAAGTATGTGATATTATATATATATATATCAAGTAAGTCCTAGATCTAGGACCTTTGCTTTACAGACTTTTCATTACGCAGTTTTGAATAGATGAATATCCTTATTAATTTTTTTGAATGTTACCAATATATATAGTAGCATTTTATTTCCATCATATCTTCTTATAGTATCTGATTTTTAAGCAGAATGTTTTGCTAGCTCATTGTTAATAATAAAATATTTCACATATGCAAGAAGGTAGAGAAAATATTCACTTTTTAACATACAATTTCATCAAAAGGTAAGAAATTACAACGTTTGTTTTAATTCTTCAATTTATAAAATTTATAAACATTTTATAATTTAAATCTATTCAAATAAATAAAAACTTTAAAAATCAATCACTATCCTGGTGGCAACATGCAGATGTATAGAAAATAGTGCTCATAATCTTCTTAGTAAAACCTGTGAGATGACTGACATGGCGTTTTTTGTTTCTCTGGTGTTCCTACTACCCACAGAAGAACATGGAACATAATAGAAGTAGAAAATGAATAACAGGAAGCCGACTCAGCACTGGAGCAGTGCCTTTTTTGAGTATGTTGCCCCTGGCCCTTCCATTCTTTATTTCCCAACTGCCATGGGCTGAGATGCTTTTGCTCCACTTTGCCCTCCTCCCTGATATCAGTCAATGTGATATTAGAGAGAAACACACACCAGAGCACTCCATTTACCAGACACAGCTAGCTCTAGCATTGAACAAACACTTGTTCCATGAATGCAAACAGAATGGTAACTATTATAAAAGTGTGGTTTAATCTTTGGGAGAACACCCAGAATTGAGTGGCTCTACAAGAAAGGAGGACATGTGTGTTTGAGCCTTCTATGAGGAATGATCCTGAACTGCATGCATGTTCATACAGCCACAGTTCTTAATGGGACAAAGCCTGACATGGTGGTGATGCATGGAGGATTCTGGGAAACAAACTACAATCTACATAAGAGAAAGAGAGAACGTGTACTTTTCATGGATTTATTTTGTGTTGTGTAATTACCAAATTTCTCAGTTCTAGTTTTTGATGAGTAGTGTGTTTCTGTACAAACAAAATCATGTCATCTACAAACATCAATAACTGACTTTGTTCTTCCCAATTTGAATATCTTTTATTTGTACTTTTGATAAGACTTCCAATATTATGTCAACTAAAATTGTGAAAATGTCTGCTCCAAATTTAAATGCCTAAATATGGAGCAGAAATCTAGGTGATGAGGGAAAATTACCTGACAGCAACTACTTGGGATGGGTAAATATTAAATGAAACTAGCTTTACTAGTTTTATTGTCTCATTATTTTCCAGCCAGGCACACACAAAAGAGAGAGTATACAAAACATCTCTTTTCCAAAATGAGTTCAAAATGCAAAGCCAATTCTTTGATGCTTCTGGCAGAAAGCTACGTGAAAATTGGAAAAATGGGCAGAAAAATGCTGGACACAATTAACTTTCAAATTAGTCAGTCAGCAAAACTATGGGGCTTTGTATTGTTCTACTTAATTATATATTGCTTTCTCTCTCTACGACCAGTTCTGACTTAAATCTCTAGATAAGCATAATTTAAAAGATCAACCAAAACAGAAATACAAAAAAAGATATTTATTTAATCTCTTTTCCAATAGTAAATGGCTTCTTCAATTTGACACAATATAATTTAAAACATGCTATAAACTAGCTAATAATTTTGTCACAAATATCTCCACTTTGTCTCATACTAAGAAATAAGTTCTTACATAACAATATTCTTTTTTAATTTTGTTTTATTTTATTGTAAAGGTGATGTACAAAGGGTTACAATTACATAAGTAAGGTAATGAGTACATTTCTTGTTGAACATTGTTACCCCCTCCCTAGTTTTCCCCCACTTGTCCTCCCCTCTGACTCCCCCCGTACCCAAGTTGTAAAGTTCATTTCTAACATAGTGTCTTGTACCACTGTTGCATTGGTTCACCCTCTGTCCTTTGTCTCACCATTTTGTTATTCCCCTTCTCTTTTTCAAATCAAATAAGCAAAATGAACTCCAAGATATGGAAACTAGAGAGCTTTTTGTTTTTGTTTTTGTTCTAATGTATTGTATGAAGTTACTTCTTTTTTCTTTTTCTTTTCCTTTAGTTTGTCTCATTTTGTTATTGTTTTCAATTCTGGTACACTGTGTCTTATATATACATAACAATATTTTTTAGTATATATAATGGAAAAGGAAAATCATTTGTATCATGTACCATATATATATCACAAATATGTCTTTTTATATAAATATACATAAAGTATACATGTTATATCTATGCACATATCCAGACATATATATCTATGCCTATGCACATACATTCTTATAAATTTATATATTAACATATAAAATTAAGTATATACTTCTATGTATATATCTATGTATATATATATGCATATATATGTGTGTATATATGTATTTCTTTTTTTGGTCCAAGACAAAGACTCAAATTCAATAACTGATGCTTTTGCTCATTGACTGGCACTTTACTATTTGAGTCATGCTTCCTACCCCATAATGATGTATTGTTACAATATGTAAATCTAAATATATAAAAAAACCTATGCATAGATATCCATGTGCATGCATCTGTGAATATACGCTGTATCTGTGTGCAAGCACTCACATACTTTTATGCAACATATTTTCATTTAGGGTGAACATAGAATAGAGAAAAGAAAGGATGCCAGGTTCTCTTTCAGCTCCTTCATGACATCTAATTCACATCTATCTTCTGAGGAAATAAATCTGAGGCTAAACAAAATGACAGAATAAATGTCAGACATACTAATTTCTTCTACTAAGTCAAGCTGATATACCATTCGCCAGATAATTATTCTAAGGAGATCAAGGTTTCTTACTGTTAGTGCTATTAACTATTTGGGACAAACAATTCTTTCTAGAGGGTACCTTGTACATTGTAGGAAGTTCAGCAGTACCCTTAGATTCCAGAACTCTAATAGTTACCTCCCCATTCAGTTATTTTCATAAAAAGTATTTCCAGTTATTTGCAAACAGCCTATGTGGGTCAAAATCATCAAGCTGAGATCCAATGGAGCGCAAGATAGTTTTGTGGATTACAGTCTTGAGCTTTCTGTTAGACCTTTTGTTGTTGCTGTGACAAAATACCTAACAGAAACAACTGGAAGGAGGATTTGTTTTTATTTGTTTTAGACTATAATCATTGGTTCAGTAGACACTGGGACTTTGGTGGGGCAAATAGAACTAAAAAGTGTACTCCCACTGATCCTCAGATGCTATGGTGGGAAGAAAGGTAAAGGCAGCTAACTGCCAAACACAATTCCCAGTTAGAGTGCGTTTTAAAATAAATGTGAACGCTGCACATTGATAGTTTATGGCTGTATTCTCAATTACTAAGGAGGCTGAGTTCTGAGCTCCCAATTTGGAGCCAGCCAGTCCAGGCAGAAAAGTCATGAGGTTTTATCCCCAATTAACCAGCAAAAAATAAAATAAAGTAAAATAAGATAAAAGTAGAAGTGAATCTTTAGATCTGCTGGTAGAGTGCTAGCCTTGAGTGAAAAAGGTTCAAGAAAGCCTGAGGCCTTGACTTTAAATCCCAGTAATCACACACACACACACACACACACACACACACACACACACACACACACGAATGAATAAAAAGAATGTAAGGTTTGAAAGACACTTGTCCACACTTGTTGCTGCACTAGTCATTATAGCTCAGATATTGTAACAGCTCAGATGCCCTCCAATGGATGATTCAACCAAGAAGAAAATGTGCTGAACATATATAACAGGATTTTACTCATCTATCAGAAAGAATAATATCGTACTAGCAAGCAAATAGATGGACCCAGAAAAAATTATGCTAAATAAAGTAAGTCAAGCTCAGAAAGACAAACATTTCCCTCGTGTAAGGATGTAAGATGATATAAGGGTGTTGCATAAGGTTATATGCTTATACACAAATATTGACCAAAATAATTTATTCTTAGGGCAGGAGTATAACGGTGTAACTCCTCAAAACAACTAACAAACTGTTTATAAAATATGTACCAGGGAGGGCTGGGAAGGTGGCTCAGTGGTAGAGTGCTTGTCTTGCATGCATGAGGCCCTGGGTTCGATTCCTCAGCACCACATAAGCAGAAAAAAAAGCTGGAAGTGGCGTTGTGGCTCAAGTGGTAGAGCACTAGACTTGAGCTGAAGAGCTGAGGGACAGCGCCCAGGCCCAGAGTTCAGGCCCCATGACCAGACCCCCCCAAAAAAATATATATATATATGCACCAGGGAGTAGAAATATATTCTGTGGGAGGGGGGATGTCAATGAAGGCTGGCATACAAATGGAGGAAGAATGGGTGATCAAATATAGAGTCATTATTCAATGTACACCATGTAAAAATTGAACTATATAACTTGAGGGTAGAGATTGGATGGGGAAAGATACAGGAGAATGATGGAAATTGCGTCACTGGCCAAGATGCCTTGTTCTTATAAACTAACCTGACTTAGGGAATTGAAACCACATTGTACAACTACTTAGTAAAAGACAAACAAATACTGGGTGCCTGTGGCTCATACCTCTTATCCTAGTGACTCAGGAGGCTGAGAACTAAGGATCATGGCTAGAAGCCAGCAAAGGAAGCAAAGTCTGTGAGATTTTTATCTTCAATTAACCCTCAAATGCCAGAAGTGGACCAGTGGTTGAAGCAGTAGAGTGCTAGCCTTGAGCAAAAGAATTCAGGGATTTTGTTAAAGCCCTCAGGACTAGATCAATGGATTGATCAATCAATAGATAGATAGATAGATAGATACTTTTCACAGATTAGCCCAATTAAAAAATGAATATGAGCTCCTTTTTCCTCTGTCAACATTGTTGGTGTTTTTAGACTGGGAATTTGAGCTGTCTCTTACTATCTCACCAAAATTAAACTCACCTATCCAAGTACCAAGGTCCACTGATTTTTAAATATTGTTTTGAGTATAAAATATTTTGGGTGCCTATACAGTTCCCACAAAACTCTGTACTCAATGATGATACCACTCCTCTGTTTGTTTTTATTTTTTTATTTTTTTTAATTTTCAAGGTGATATACAGAGGGGCTTCAGTTGCATAAGTAAGGTAATGAGTATATTTCTTGTCAACCTTGTGTTCCCCTATCTTTTTAAACCCATCAGCCCTCAAGTTGGGGAAATACCCCCATCTTCTCCTCTGGATTGCTGGATAGAGACAGCAGGAGGTACAAGCCAACATGTGGTTATGGCATAATACTTTCAGTAAGTCATAATCATTTCCTTCTTGGAGAAATGGCTGTTTCTTTACCCCTAACCATTAAAGCAGCTTCACTAGACCCCTAGATACCATGTTTCTGTGTATATTTGAAAATGACCACCTAGAAGCTCTGCACATGTGAACTAGAACTAGATTCCCGGAGTCAAGAAACTGAGCAGACACCACTAAATTGGGAGGAAAAAACTTGACCAAAGCATCTGAGCTTTTTAGGATACAGCCTTTAAGTCAGGGTCAGAATCTTGCCTTCTTTTATTCAACTTGGAAGTGAGAGAATTATTTGCATAGTATTCAAATGTGTCATTCCCAAGAATATGAACATTTAAGATAGGCGAGCAAGGGGAAATAAGCCAAAAGATATTGAACACAGTTAAAAATAGCCACTACAGAAAATGTGTTTGTGTTTGGCACTGTGCATTTTCACATTCACCCTAATTGGCCATTTGGCTGGCTGTATAAAGTGGACAGCTTCCCTCACCTCTGGGAAATGGGGGTTAGTGCTCTGCTGCCTGCCCCAAAACACAGAAATTGGAGTCTATATTAAATACTTCTACAATTAAAGCAAAAATTGTCTTCATTTCATGTCAAAGAAGAGTTTGCTTTCATGCAAAAATAATTACAAGTCCCTATCACTATTATGCTCTGTTGAGGCTTGGCTTTGTGTTTGGTTTGGATTAATTTGTTTCCCTCCACCCTCACCTGCACCCCCAATCTCTGGACCCTTCTCTGGATACTGTCAGATGACGTCACTAATCCAACCACTCAATACTCACTGAGCCGGCACAGCTGGCCTGTCAGCCAACTACCAAGTTTAAAGTAGTAATGTCAAATCTGTTCTATAAATTTTAGCAGCAGCTGATTTGGTCAGATTCCAATGTTATCTCCTTTCCTGAATTTTTTGGAAAAAAAAGAAAGAAAGAAAGAAAAAGATTTACTTTAAGGGGATACATGAACCACTTTTGCCCTCTCTAGCATTATCTTGCAATTTATTATGGCTGTAGGACTACAGGTTTTGTCAATAGATTCGGGAACTTAGAAACTGCATTCATGACAATACATACTATGAACACTGTCCAAAAACAATACTTTTATTCTGAGGTATGTGAACTTAAGAAATGAAGGAATTATTATTTTGCTAGTAACAAAGGCTAGGAGAAACATGCAGTATAATCTGTAGGAAAATAACAACATTGTTAGAGGAAATTTTATATCTCTGATAAATAGTGAGCACAGCTTACTGGTAACTAGGAGTGTAGGGCCTTCATGAAAAGCACTTCAGAAGGAATGCTGGCATTTTTCCAAAAAGGGACACATTTGAAGGAAAGCTATGGGCCATCGGTTGTTTTAAGTTACAACCTTCTCTCTGAGAACTCCTTTTTTATTTCTCTCGAGATAGCATTGAGTTATCTCTCCCTATCTTTGAAAGCCCGTTTTATATCACCTGCTTCTCTGAGTTGCAAAATTTCCTTATCCAAATATAAATGGATCCCAAGGAATTAGATGGTGCAAGCCAGTCACAAACACTCACAAAAGGATTTTGGAAAGAAGTAACTCCAAATCATCTTATAAACATTATAGGCATTAGGCTCAATATTCTTGGGTTTTTTTTCATTTTCTTTTACTTGTGTGTGGGGGGAAGCGGGGGCAAGGGGGTTCTGAAGCTTAAACTTTGGGTCTGGGTGCTTAAGTGGCTTTGGACTCAAAGTTCCCACTCTACCACTTAAGGCACAGCTCCACTTCCAGCTTTTTCCATGATTAATTAGAGATAAGAGTCTCATGAGCTTTCCTGCCTAGGCTGATTTTAGAGCATAATCCTCAGATCTCAGCCTCCTGAGATGGTAGGATTACAGATGTGAGCCACCAGTGCCTGGCTCAATAATGGTATTTTTGAGTGACAGTTACATGACATGAGTTTTATCCTACTGGATGGGAAATTATTTTTGGAAAAAATACCTGACTCTATATGACTAAATTTGAAATGTTTCAGGAATATTGATTGATAGTACAATTGTTCTATTACTTGCCAACATATCAAGTCTTGTTGAATCAAAACCTTTCATTAACATTTTGAAGTAGTAGACATATAAAACTAAAGAACTGTTATTTAAAATTTTAGTTGCAATTTTAATCTCTTTCAATGTTGGCTTAAGACAGAAAAATCATGAGGGGGGAGTATAGTTGTGGAGGTGGGATGGAAGGGATGGTAGTGGAAAAAAAGGAGGAGGCAACAATGCTTGATAGGAAATGTCCTCATTACCTTGTTCATGTAACTATAACCCCGCTGTACTGTATTTTTACAACAAAAAACTTATTAAAAAAGAAAAATCATGAGTAAAAATGGTGAAATAACTTATTAGAAGGCTAGAATATTTTTACTTAGATTCTATCTAAATCAGATATGAGTCTCCCAATTAGAGGTATTAGAATGGCATATGTGTGACTTTGAAAATAAATGGAGATACTCACTGAAAATAAAACAAAATCTCAATAGGTGTTAGTAGCTCATGGCCATAATCCTATGTAAAAATGAGAATATCAGCTGAGCATTAGTGGTTCATATCTGTAAAACAAGCTATTCAGAAGGCTGAGATCTGAGCATCACTGTTCAAAGCCAAACTAGGCAGGAAAGAGTCTCATGGGAGACTCACCTCCAATTAACCACCAAAAAATAATAAGTGGAGCCATGCCTCAAAGTGTTAGAGGGCTGGCGTTGATAGAAAAACATCAGAGATGGTGCTGAGGCCCTGAGTTCAAGCCCCAGGATTGGCACAAGGAAGAAAGAAAGAAAGAAAGAAAGAAAGAAAGAAAGAAAGAAAGAAAGAAAGAAAGAAAGAAAGAAAGAAAGAAAGAAAGAAAGAAAGAAAGAGAGAAAGAAAGAGAGAAAGAAAGAGAAAGGAAGAAAGAAAGAAAGAAAGAAAGGAAGGAAGGAAGGAAGGAAGGGGAAGGGAGGGAGGGAGGAAGGGAAGGAAGGAAGGAAGAAAGGGAAGAAAGAAAAGAAAGAAGGAAAGAAAGAAAGAGAGAGAGAGAGGGAGGGAGGGAGGGAGGGAGGGAGGGAGGGAAGAAGGGAGGAAGGGAGGAAGGGAGGGAGGAAGGAAGGAAGAAAGAAAAGGAAATAAAAGGGTTATGATTCCAGGCCAGACTAGAAAGAAAAATTCCTGATATTCCTTCTCAACCTGTATCTGTTCTCAGTGGTGTGCACTTATCATCCTAGCTCCTTGGGAATCTAGGATTGGGAGTACTGTGGTTCCAGGGAAATCTGGGTAAAAAAGCCATGAGATTCTATGACAATGTAGGGGAGCTGGATGTGGTGGTATGCATCTGTCATCCCAGCAATGACAGGAAGCCTAAAATAGGAGATTCACAGTCTAGCAAGCAAAACTCTTTTTATAAAAATACCAGCACAAAATAAAATTAGAGGTGCAGTTGAGTGGTAGAGTACCTGCCTACAGAAACATAACCAACAACAATAAATCCTGGTAACAAAATGTGATCATCTCAATTTTGGTCATTTTGAGAATGAAGTAACTAAGCAGTTTATATTAGAAAACAATAGTTTATTGTGTCTACTAATTGCACAATAGCAATGCATGAGGAAGTTGCAATTCAAGCATCTGTAAGAAATGGGTATGCCATACAGAATGAAAGTAGACACTTTAAATGGCTCTTTATATCATCCATTCTGATGACATAGCTATACAGCTATGACATAGAGATGAGCTGCACCACAATGCCCTGGCCCTCCATCATTTTTCAGTGATGTTGCTATTTACTGCTCAAACAGTTCCTTTTTTTCTGAGAAATGAGTACAAATGGTCCATGAAAGAATATGTCAGGGAAAGGGTGAGAAATGAGAAAATTAAAAAAAAATAGTAGACTCTCTGACAGAATCCTAAGGTTATATTTCTTTGGGTTTTAAAAACTCTTGGATTTATAACTTTTCTTAGGAAGAAAAACTGCATAAAAATTGATCAAAAGTTCCTTTAAAAATAGCTTCTGTCATCACATCCCTAAGTGCCTGATGGCCATTTAAACTCTGATGGTATGGCTTGTTTATAATCTTTTGATCCTCTTATATCCACTGCTTCCATAATTAAGCCATTTTGAAACAATAATATAAAACAGAAAATTGTCTCTACCATTATCCTTCACCTTTCAGAAGAGCTATTTAACTTAGTATCCAGTGAATGCAACTCATTGGACAGGATGCAAACAAAACTCATCAGAGTTGTTAGCTATCCGCAGAATGAAATATGTCACAAAGCTGAGATGAATTGTAATCTTTTCTTTGAATGGGAAGTCAGTTTTCAATCATAAATGTCATCATCACTAATGAAATCCATCTTCCATCTTAGTCTTTTCTTACTAGCAATATCTCCAGACATTACCTAACACATGACACTTCATTCCTGAATACCTGGCATTCTCTTTTCTTTCATGAAATGGCAAAGCCATTCATTTTTTCTTTTTTTAATGCTCTTTTATGAGTCTTCAAATATTTAGCATATTCTTATTTTCTCAACACATTATTTGTTGAGTTCTTGGAAGCTTTAAGAATGAGTCACCAAAAAGGTCCTCATCTTCAGATAGCTTACATTCCAGTTTAGGGAGCAATCAATTTCTCTAAAGGGTGATAGTAACTGGAAGATGCAGGGTAATGCTAACTGTTCACTAACGTTCCAGTATGGTCTGCAAGTGTAAGGACAGCTCACTTAAGTTTGGAAATTTATATGAGAATCTGAAAGGAAAGGAATCAACTAAGAAGAGGCAAGCAAGAAATTAAAGGTAGTGTTCCATGCAGAAGAAAAATCTGTATCCATCCAAAGCCCACAATGAGCATATTTTAATTTTTGTTTTTTGAAAAGCATGTTTTTCTCCTTCCAACCAAACTGAAGTCTCCATGGGCATTTTATGCTTCTATCCCCGACACTTTCACACATAGTAACTGAAGAGTTGGTTATTTATAAATATAGAATAAGAGATATGTAAATGTAAAGATATAACAATAATGACTCCTAACGAATCTATTTTTAGATTGAGTTAAAAGTATCAACATGGAAGAGTTAGAGTCTTTTTTTGTCAAAGTGATTGCTTCACATGAGAACTGCCATTTTAAGCATAGGCACCATCTTTAAGAAGCTATTTTTCAGGGTTGGAGGTTAGCCAATGAGCAAAAGTAACAGGTACACAGCGTTTGATACCTAGTCTCAGACCTTTAAAAAAAAAAGAAGCTATACCTTGTTATAACAACAGCTGCTGGAGGGGATGTGGACAGAAGGGAACCCTACTACATTGTTGGTGGAAGTGTAAACTTGTTCAACCACTTTGGAAAGTAGTATGGAGGTTCCTCAAAAGACTCCACATAGATCTCCCCTATGACCCAGCAATCCCACTTTTGGGCATTTACCTAAATGATCATAAACAAGGCCATACTAAGGCTACCAGCACAACTATGTTTATCACAGCATTATTTACCATAGCTAAGATATGCAACCAACCCAGATGCCCTCAGTAGATGAATGGATCAAGAAAATGTGATATATAGACACAATGAAATTCTATGCCTCCATCAGAAAGAATAACACTGCCCCATTTGTTAAGAAATGGAAAGACTTGGAAAGATTATATTAAGTGAAGCAAGCCAGGCCCAAAAAAACATGGTCCCATGGTTTCCCTTATTTACAATAACTAGTGCATGTGTAGGACAAACAGAAAAGGCCAAAAACTATGTACATATGACCATATAAGATGATGTTAAGCAAAATGAACCCCAAGATAGGGACACAAATATCTTTTTCTTTCTTGCTATTGTTTCTAATGTATTTATAATGTGATTTTTTTGTTTCTTTGTATGTTCCTTTCCCACAGTATAATCTCTGTTTTCATTGCATTTGATGTCAGTGCCCTGCATCTTCTATATACACTTCTCTAATTCAGGGAAGGGAAGGGAAGAAACAGAATGCTTAAATAAGGATACAGGTTACACTATGTTAAAAACAAACTTTCCAACTTTAGCAGCAGGAGGGGGGGTAGTTGTGGAGGTGGGAGGGAAGGGATGGTAGGGGGAAAACAAAGAAAGAGGTAAGAATGCTCAATAGGAAATATACTCATTACCTTGCTCCTGTAACTGTAACCCCTCTGAACAGCATTTTTACAATAAAAAAACATACAAAAAAGTTGTTTTTCTATGGGTAGGAGGTATGGCTCAAGTAGTAGAATGCAGGCTGAATACAAATTGTTGTTTTCTGAGGTCCTGCTTTGGCAAGGTGTCCTGGTTTTGAAAGATTACTTGGAAAAAACTTAATCCCTTTCACACTAGTGAAATGAAAAAAAAAAACCAACCAAAAACCTCTGAACTTACATTCTGACCAATCAAAACAAAGAGAAGTAATGCATTAAGGATAAAACCTGGATGGACTGCCCAGCTGGTGTGCTTTCTTACATGGCTTCTTGTCAGCAGCATGCCCTTCTGCAGAAGTAAAATCTTGTTTTTCAAAGTTTTTTTTGGAGTTACTATACTTATTCCTACATGACAGGACACTATCCTGAAACATTCTCAACAAATATTAGACTAAGAGCTTGTAAGCACAGAAAGGCAGGTGGAAAGGAAGAAGATACCATGTGGAATGTATGTAAAATCATTTGGAAGGCTTAAGCATTTCTAGAATTATGAGTTCCTTGGTCCATGATGGGTTGGTGTAAAGGAATGGAAAGGAAATGAAAGCTGAAAGGGATTATTTGCATCTCTGAATACTTTAGCTAATGCCAATAGCTAACTCTAATTACAAATGAGCAAACCTAATATTCACAGACAACAGCAAAATAAGAAGTATTCCTCAAGTTCATGGTGGAAATGTATGTATATTTCTAAGAGAGTGCAGAAATGCAGAAAAGGCCAATATAAAGAAAAATAGAAGTCAAGTTTGTAGAAAAGTCACTATTGGAGAAAGATAGTGGGATATGCTTACACATGGAGGTTTATTCTGAGCTGCAGTATGTGGGAGGGATTCTTTTTTTTTTTTTTTTAAGAACTGTACTGGCATTCCTGCTCAGGCTTCTATGACAGGAGCTTTTAAACATATAGCTAGATATTCACTAGGGATCAACTTGTTGGCAATGCCTGGCAATAAGTCTCCCCAAATGCTTTCTGCTGACAATACCATCTGTTCCAGTATACACTGCCAGCAAGAGCTGTTCACCAGGGCCCATCAGTTCTCTCCTTTGCTCCTTTTACTAAAGTTATGACTAAATTTAGAATTTAGAAGAAAGATGAACCGTGGCAGACCAGAAAGAGATCTTCATTGTTATATTTTTCAACACTAAGTAAACAGTTTTTTGACATATATTTTCCTATATTTAATCTGTGTTAATTGTTCTGTAATACACACATGGCAAAAAATGGATGTGCCCATATAAAAGTATTTTTGTAGCCGGGTGCTGGTGGCTCACGCCTGTAATCCTAGCTACTCAGGAGGCTGAGATCTGAGGATCGCGGTTCAAAGCCAGTCCGGGCAGGAAAGACCGTGAGACTCCTATCTCCAATAACCACCAGAAAAACCGGAAGTGGCGCTGTAGCTCAAGTGGTGGAGCGCTGGCCTTGAGCTGAAGAGCTGAGGGACAGCGCCCAGGCCCAGAGTTCAAGCCCCACGACTGACAAAAAAAAAAAAAGTATTTTTGTGTTATTTATTCCTGCATGATATAAGCCCCAATATATAAATATTAAACTGAGATGGACATCTTTTTAATAAAAAATTAGAATACTAGTTAACATTAGTGCCCTATCACTTGAAATATGCTTCAATCCTTTCATTATTCAATTGTTTTTGTCTCTTTGTTTCATTGCTTATCTCATTTTGTTTTAGCTGCACTGGGGTTTGAGCTCAGGGCCTTAGCTTTGGTTGGTAAGCACTATTACCACTTAAGAGAGTCACATCTGTATCCCTTTTGGCTCTTGGTTGAATTTTACTTTTGCCCATAGATAGCCTCCAACTCCAGTATGCCCATTTCTTTCCAACACATCACTGGGATTGCGGGTGTGCACCACCATATCCAGAATTATTTATTTTATTATTGAGACAGGACCTTGCTACCATTCTCTAGACTGGACTCAAATTCAAGATCCTCTTGGCTCCTAACCTCAAGGAGCTTGGATTATAGGTTTGTACCACCAGCCCCAGCTGCATAAGTTGTATATCTTCATGTATAAGATCATATATGAAGGCTCTATAATGACAAATGCGTCTATTCTTTGCATCTATTATTCTGAAAAAATGTGCATGCATGCACATGCATGTATTTAAATAAATACCTAGATAAGGTTACATCTGCTTGCACCCTGGCAGTTGGGAGACTAAATGAAAAGGACCATGAGTTTGAGACCCCAGTGCAGCTAAAACAAAACAAAATAAGCAATGAAACAAAGAGACAAAAACAATTGAATAATGAAAGGATTGAAGCATTGTTCAAGTGGTAGGGCACTAATGTTAACTACAGTATTCTAATATGTTTTTTTGGTTAAAAAGATGTCCATATTTTTTTGTTAAAAAGATGGCCATGTGTGTATTACAGAACAATTAACACAGACTTAAAAATAATGTAGATTTAAATAATAAAATAAAATGATATAGACTAAAATAAAGCCAGCAAAACATTAATAAGTTCTCAGAAACTAGAAAACTATCCAAATAAAAAAGGTTTTAAACAGGACCCACAACATTTTTATGGGATATAAAAAATGAGTGAAATGGAAATTTCAACTGAAATTAATTTTAAAGTTATATAAACTTGAAAACAAATTCAGTAAGTGGAGAAAAATTATAGTTACAACACAGAAAGAAGTTGTGAAAAATGAAAAACATTTAAAAATATCCAAAATAAATTAATATGCCAAAATATAGTATGATTTGTAAAACAAAATTAAAATTAAAATTCGTAATAACTATAATATCTAATGTGCGAGATGGTGAATGTAATTAAAATGTTCTACAGGACATTGTATTTGAGTAAGAGGACAACAATATTACTGAATTTTATATTTTGATAATTTAAATGGTTTCACCCATTTATTAAAATTGTTACATAATTCATAGCTAAATATATAGAATATATAACTTTCATGTTAAAAAGATAAAATTAGAAAAAACATACAGTAAATTCAAAAAGCGTATGTAAAGACAATGTTAATGAAATAAATAGCTAAAAAACAAAGAACTGTTATTCAAAAAAGGCAAATGTATGTATACAAATAGTGTTGGCCTAAATTAATTATCTGTAGCTTCTAAGTAAGACACACATTCACATACACACACATAAAAATATACGGATGATGTCGGTATAATTTGTGGAGGAGATGGGGAAAAACAAGTCGTTTAAGGATACAGGTGGACCCGTTGCAACTATGAGAAGTACAAGTTATCATGTCAAAAATGAACTTTACAACTTTGGTGGTGGGGGGGAGGATTGGGTATGGGGGGTGGGGTGAGGCTGGGAAGGGATGTGATGGGTAAACAAAGGAGGAGGCTGCAATGCTTGATAAGAAATGTACTCATTATCTTGCCCATGTAATTGTAACCCCTCTGTAAAGTATGTTCACAAAAAATAAAAATTAAAAAATTTAAAATTAAAAAAAAGAAATTTTAATGAATCTAGTGAAATAAATGAGCAATGATTGAAATCCACAAAAAAAATATGTGGATAAGTATATTTACAGGCCAAAAAAATGGAAAAATTAAGCAAATATAGCTATTTTTGTGTTACATGAAATATTATTTATTATAAATTTATTGGAGATAAATAGAGATAAATAATATTGTATAAGAAAAACACTGACTAGTGAAAGGGAATAATGCTAAATATGTCTAAACCTTATAACATGTTTTTACAAACATATAAAGCAAAACTTGGCAGGAAAGCAAGGATAAATAGAAATGGTTCCATTATAATGACAGACTTTCACATGCATCATTTTATTTACTAATAAAGCAGACAAACACTCTCAGAAGCATATAAAAGCTGCAAATAAAATTGAAACATTTGATATAATTTACTGTATAGAATTCAATAAGCAAGCTTAAAATATAACACATTATCAAACAAGACAATCTTCAAGAATTGGTATTATTAAAAGCATTCAATGAAATTAAGGTAGAAAAGTTAAGCAATGAGTACAAGTTTTATATGTGAAAGTATCATTCAAAAATCAAGGAAATGAAGAATGCAAACATCTAACATGTTGTTGGTCTATGTGAAAAGAGAAAAATAAAGTAAAGTAACAACGTACAGGAACTTCTCAGTGTGTACAAATGTTTTCTTTATGCAGCTATATATGAATGTATATATCTATGTTTTATTATTTTTTCACTTTTCCATACTTTCTTCAAAAATATATGGTACATATTATAACTGTCCAAAGTATTTTTTCTTGAAGGGACTTTCTTTGATGTGCTAATTAAGTGATTATCACTCCAAGGATCAAAAATATAAACTTTATAAGCTTAATCTCATCTGTGACTTATAAACCTTTCAGAGTACAGTTAAGTTAATAAATAATTATTTTTAAATCATTATTATTAATCTCTTCAAAGGTAAATTAAGATCCAAGAGGCAATCCTGTTACAAATTAAAATCTTTGCAAACTGCCCCATGCCCAGCCACCATCTCCTACTAATCTCTAGAGTCCAGGTAGTAAGACTTTCTTCTCTCATGCTGGTCTCTGTCTCTGTCTATCCCTCCATGTCTCTGTCTCTCTCTTCCTTCCACTCTCTCTCAGAGATAGAGATATTGATTATACATGATATATAGATATAGATATATAATAATTTCCACTATTCCTAAACAAAATTTATGTTTTCGTGAATTAACCAGGCAAGCTGGTGGCTCCGATAGTTGCTGTGGCACTGAAGTGTTTGGGACGTAAGAGAAGTGAAAAGTTACTTATGATCCAAACTAACCATTTACCACTCTTTCCTCTAATAGAACTGTTAAATTAGCCTATCAATGCTTCTTCAGGATTCCTACAATTTAGAAGTTCCAGGGGAACTGCCACCCCCAAGAAAAGGAAAGTAGACATGAAAATCAATAGAGGTTTAGTTAAAGCCTGGCTCAGGACTTACTTAGAAAAGTCACTCATTTTCTTTGGCCTTCAGCTTCCCTATCAGTTCCTATAAGATATGCACTGGCTGACATGATCATTTAAATGTGCATAGAGAGTTCAGGATAGCTTTTGAATCTTCTGGTCAATTTCAAGTAGACTCTGGGTGATTCAAGTTAAACTCAAAGCGAGTTAGGTGAATTTGCCATTGACATGTCCTGGCACTCTCACAACCCAAAACTGTTCAGGTATCTTGTCTATTGTAACACATTAAACCTCCAGCAGTCTTTTACTTTAATCCTTTCTCATGTGTTTCAATCTGTTCATTCATCACTCTCTCCTTCTGGGAAAGGACAAGCTGTAGAGAGAATGGGACTGCTGTACAACAATACTAGTCCAGTTTGCTGTTACTGAGAAAAAAGCAATTACTCCAACGAGGACTAAAGGAGACTATAAAGTATGTATATATAGCATATATACATATATAGTACATAGTATATATAGTATATGGTATATATAGTATATAAAGTATATGTATATATCTTTAAATACAATGCTTGATAAGAAATGTACTCATTACCTTGCTCATGTGATTGTAACCCTCTCTACAGTATTTTCACTAATGGCTGGAGTAATGTCAGGGTGATGGCAGTGCAGGTAGGTGGCAAAGAAATAGCAGAATAGATGTAGCAGACATGCACAAAACATCCCACCCTCCACACTAACTGGTATTCATCTTTCTCAATTTCCACAACATTTCTGGGATAGATAATATACTGCATCCCAGAAAAATAAATGTTAACAAACTGAAGTAAATTGAAGTCATTCCAGGTATCTTTTCCAGTGACAATGGAATAAAACCCAAAATCAAACACACAGAAAAATTAAACAATAGTTAAAAAACATTGAGTCAAATAAGAAATCATAATGTAACCTGAAAAATGTCATGAGACAAATGAAAACAAAAGCAAGATATACAAAAGCATGTGAGGTACAACAATGACAGCACCAAGAGAAAATGTCTACATTGAAAGAGATATCTTCAGGAAACAGACTAACTTTATATTTAACTTTATATCTCCATGAAATACAAAACAAGAATTAATCAACTCCAGATCAGAGGAGAGAAAATTACATGTAGTGAGAAATAAATGAAATAGACAATAAGGAAGAAACTTTAAAAGATGACAAAATGAAGAGTGGATCTCTGAGATTGAAAACATCAATTATCCTTCAACTAGAATAAGAAAACAATTTAAAGTATAATTTCTCACCAGAAATGAATGAGAAGACATTTCAACTGATTTCAAACTAAACAATTATATGCTATAAAAACTATATGCCAACAAATTTGATGGCCTTAAAAAGCAAGGAAACTCACTGTAGCATGTATTCTTCTGATACCAAATTGATAAATTGTACAAAGGTAAACAGGTCCTAGCTACTTAGGATGCTGAGGTTGGTTGGTTCAAAGCCAGTCCAGGCAGAAAAGTCCATGAGAATGCTGGGCTGGAAGTGTAGCTCAAGTGACCAATAAGTGCGAGGTCTTGAGCTCAAATCACACTATTAGGGGTGACAGAAAATAGTATATTAAAGGAACCAGTAAAGTATATTGAAGTGGGTAGGTTTTATGCATGAGAGTCAAGTATGAGTTTTCAAACAGCATGACATACCCTGGTATGTATATACATTTGAATTAGGGAAGAGAAGGGGAATAACAAAATGGTGAGACAAAGGACAAGGGGCGAACCAATGCAACAGCAATGTACAGTATGTTGGAAATGATCTGTACAACTTGGGGGAATTGGAGGATAGGGAAAGTAGGAGAAACTCAAAGGAAGAGGTAACAAGGTTAACAAGAAATGTACTCATTATCTTATGTAACTGAAACCTCTCTGTACATGACCTTGAAAATTAAAAAAATAATGCAGGAAATCTGTTGGACAAAATTCACTGCCCATGAGGAAAATTCACAAATTAGGTTTCCTAATGGCCATACCATGAGAACACCATAGCTATCATAATCCATAGTAAAAAGCCAACATTTTCCTTCAATGGAAATAAGGTAATAAAATTAGACATTCTCATCTCTCCTCTTCAACCTAGTACTAGAAATCCCAGGCTGAGCAATTGTGCCGGAGAAGGAAATGTAAGGCATTCAAATGAACAGAACTCAGATTTTCCCTATTTACAGATGATGTCATCTTATTCAGAGAAACTCTTTGGGGCCTTTTGTCTACACCAAAAACTAATACATTCAGTCAAAATCAACAGACAAAAATCAAATTATCCAAATGCTAACAATAATTTAAGAAAAATTCTATTTGCACTAGGCTCTGAAAGAATAATGTACCTAGAAATAACTGTGACCAAATAAGTAAAAAGCATACTTGAAAAATACAAAATATGGGGGAGAGACATATTTATAAAGTCAAAAATACAAAGCCATCCTTTATTCATGGGCCAGAATAATGAATGTAGTTAAGATGCTTATATTTCCCAAAGTTATTTTGGTTATTTTTTGTTTGTGTCAGTCAGAAAGAACACAACACTCTTTGGTAAATATTGTGAATAATGTAGCTGAAGAGCTTTCAGGTAAAATAGTCAAAAGTTTTACTATTAGCATTTTTACTATTTCTCTATCAATTATGTAATTGGAATGAAATATACAGTAACACCAGCAGGACACGATCTTTGAGGTTTTGGACTCAAAGAAAAAGAATAATGGAAAATGCTTTTAAAAGGCTATTTGTACAAAATACCAGTGAAATTTTAATACAAGTGGGAAAGGAAATTGAAAAAATTCATTAGAACCAAAAGGAGACTACAAATAGACAAAGAAGTTTTAAGCAAGGAGTACAACATATTCTCCAATCTGAACATAAACTTTCAAACTACCACCATCAAATAAGAAATCTTCATGCAAAGGAACATACAGACCATGGGAATTGAATAGATATTCCAGCAGGAGCAACTTGTATGTATGGATGTGTGCATATATATGTGAGTATGTGTATGCATGTATGTGTGTGCATACATGTATGTATGTATGTGTGGTCAAAGGATCTGTGGCAAAGAACAGTGCCAGAATACCCAATGGGAATTAGATGTATACATGCAAAAAAGTGATATCAGGTACCTATCACATCATATACTAATCCAACTTAAAAAGGATTGAAATATAAATTTTAAACAGCGAAATTCTTAGAATTAAACAGGGAAAATACTTACATATGTTTAACTGTACAGTGATGTCTTGGAT
The DNA here is from genome assembly GCF_000151885.1 of Dipodomys ordii. Lineage (NCBI taxonomy): Eukaryota > Metazoa > Chordata > Mammalia > Rodentia > Heteromyidae > Dipodomys > Dipodomys ordii. The sequence continues at coordinate 2,510,216 of NW_012267288.1, forward strand.
GTAAGGCCAAACAAAAACAGCAAAAGCCAAGATAAACAGAGAAGAAATCAAGTTGAGAGCTTCTACATGGCAAAATAATAAAATAACAAGATAAATGAACAAATCATATATTTCACAAAGGGTCAATATACTATGATAGATGATCAATAGATTGGTAGGTGGAAGGGTAGATAGATAGCAAAAAGAAACCCAATTAATATTGGGCAAATGTCCTAAATAGACATTCCTTCAAAGAAGAAATACCAGTGATATGAAAAGATGCTCAGCATTAGGTGAGGCTGCCCTCAACACTTTCCATTGTATTTGACTTCACTCCTTGCATTCTTCTGCTTTTAAGATTCATCTGGTTACATTTATGAAATCTAGTTTTTCATTTAACTTTTTACACATATCAATTTCCTGATTTCATTAACTTGTCTGTGTGTATTCTCTCATATTGGTTTTCAAGTAATTATTTTTATTTTCTTTTTGGGCAATTCACAAACTTTCATTTCTCTGGGCTGAGTTCCTGGAGATTTCCTGTGTTCATGGTTCCTTTTCCTTGTCATGTTTCTTGAATCCTGCACTGATACCTTATGGTTCAATTGCCTCTTCTAAATTTATAGTGTGGCTTTCATAGTGACAGACTTTCTCCTATAGAGGGGTCCCATGGTTTTATTAAGGGCAGAGTCTCAAACAGATGGTTACTGGTCCTTCTTTTCTTGTTTTCTCCAAATGGAGACTTAGGGAAGACTGACCGAGGCTATAAGCAGCCATAGTAACAAGGACTTTGAACCTAAGGGATACTCCTGCAGTTCACCTACGCAGGCCTAAGGGCTGTGGCTCTTACCCTGAGTAGTTCAGCGGCAGCACTGGCCCAGGTCCAGAGAAGAACTGGCTTTCCAAAGTCACATGAAGCAGAGGACCGCTGCACTGCAACTAAAGGCTTAGATCCAATGGAACGTAGTGGTGACTTAGGTCCCAGAAGTGAACACAAAGTGAGAAAAAGTGACCCAGGCTCTGAAAAGCTGGGTGCGAACAAGCAGGGACTCAACACCCACAGACACAGCCAAGGATTGGGAACAGTGCAGGGATGACTCCATTTCAGAGGGAAGTGTGTCCTACTAGCAAATCAGACACCACAGTGCTAGTCCTGACCTTGAGAGGTGATACGCCAGAGTTGCTTGGCTGAGAAAGTGTAGTGGGGCAGCTCTGGAGGACTAGGTATCATTCCACCTCAAACACCAAGAGGAGGAACAAGTGGAACCCAGCTCCTGGTTCCCTGATGGGAGGTACCCCAGTCTGAACTGCTTTTACCTAGCAAATTGTATGGGACAAACGCTGTTAAAATGCACCTTTTTTGGTTTTTGGTGCTAGTACTACGGCTGGAACTCAAGGCCTGAGTTCCTTAGCTTTTTTACTCAAGGATAGCACTCTACTACTTGAGCCACAGCTCCACCCTCAAACACAGTGTTAAGAAATAGGGGAAAGAAAGATTGGGTTATGGGATGGTAGAGCATCTGCCCAGTAAATGCAAGGCTGTGCGTTTAAACCCTAGTACTGTCAAATGGGAATAGAATTACACAGAAAAGAAGAAAGAGAAAGAAGTTCATTTCGCTTAGAATCATCTTATATAAACTTTTGAGCTTTTCTGCTCATCTGGTAAGATTATCCTAGACATATACTAATTATTGCAAATAAGGGAAACCATGGAACTTATATTTCTTTAGGTCTGGCTTATTTCACTTAATATAATGTTTTCCAAGTCTTTCCATTTCCTAAAAATGGGGCAGTGTCATTCTTTTTGATGAAAGGATAGAATTCTAGTGTGTGTGTGTGTATACCACATTTTCTTGATACATTCGTGTATTGAGGGGCATCTGGATTGGTTCCATATCTTAGCTATGGTGAATAATGCTGCGATAAACATAATGTGCTGGTAGCTTTAGTATGGTCTTGTTTGTGATCATTGAATTTTTGGTTGTTTTTTTTTGTATGTTCTTCCCCCCATGGTATATCCTCTATTGTTGTATTTGATTTTCTTAGTCTGCATCTTGTATATACATTTATCCAATTTGGGGAGGGGAAGGGAAATAACAAAATGCTGAAACAAGGACACAGGATGACCCATTGCAACAATGATATTCACAAGACACTCTCTTTGAAATAAGCTTTACAACTTGGATGGGGGAGGAGGAGTTGGGGAGCTGGGGAGGTAAGGGATCATAGGAAAAAATCAGAGGGGGTAACAAATGCACGACAAGAAAGATACTCATTACCTTACTCATGTAACTGTAACCTCTCTGCACAGCATCTTTACAATAAAATAAAAATTTTAAAAAGAAAGAGAAAGGAAGAGAGAAAGGAAAGAAGAAACAGTAAAAGAAAAAAAGAAAAAACTTAAATGAGGAATGACCTGTTTTTGGAAGAGCCTTATAATGCCATGTGATAAGATTTGAAAAGCAGGGCCCCTTTTGTTATTTTTATATTGCCTATAGTATTTAACATAATATTAACTGCACAGTAAGAACACAAAATTGATTTTATTAAGTACAAGATATATGTGCAGACCTCAGACATAAGACTTACTTATTCTTTTCAGAAGAGGTAATATCGGACATGGATCTTCATACATAAAGTAGGAAAGCTCTTTAGCAAGATGAGTGTAAGAGTCTCAGGGACTTTCCTACCCAGGCTGGCTTCAAATCTTGATCCTCAAATCTCAGCCTTCTGTGTTAGGATCAGAGGTAGGAGCCACTGGCGCCTGGCTTCTGAAATTTTATTTTTTGTTATTTTGCCAGTCATGGGGCTTGAACTCAAGGTCTGGGCACTGTCTTTGAGCTTCTTTTGCTCAAGGCTAGTGCTCTACAACTTGAACCACAGCACCCCTTCTGCCTTTTGCTGTGTATGTGGTACTGAAGAATCAAACCCAGGGCTTCATGCATGCTAGGCAAGCACTCTACCACTAAGCCACATTCCCAGCCTCTGAAATTTATCTTTTAAGATCTCTCTATACACAGGTTAAGCAGCAATGCCTAAATTTACCAAAAATACTTTTGCCATCATGTGCAGTTTTGATTTATTTTTATTACTTGGAATACTCCTGAGCTATTAAAGGATGATTTCACCAGATAAACCTTCAAGTAGTTTTGGCATGTTATTACAACTTATTTTAGTCTGTCATTATATATAGTTCATGTTTGTTAAATATCTCACATATGTTAACTCCATTTCTAATTGCCTAAAGGGTTCTAATGAAGGAACAACAAACTTTAAATATAAACAGATTGTTGACGGTTCCTGGTTTATGCTTCACAAAAACTAAAAGCACACAATCATGCACACTTAATTAATAGATGCATATGAAAATGCTGAAAGTATGTTTTCACGGGGAAAATTTCAAAAGTTGGCCCACTTGTAGACTTTTAATTAACTTGCTACGTAAATATGTGTGTTCCATAAAACTATGCCAAGTGATTTTTGAACTGGCTTTGTAGATGCTTTCTCTAGTTCTATTCTATATAGTGTGGATATTAAAGAGAGGCCATCCTAGGCCCTACAGGGACATCAAACACTGACTCTGCCATTCGCTGTGCGCTTCAATGGTATGTTCATTGCTATTACTTTCACTGTGAGTAGGAAACCACAATAATTACCTACATGAAAATTTTAGAAATAAATGCACCAAAGCCCTCACAAAATGATGTATAAATATTAGCTATTCAGCCAAGTACAGATGGCTCATGCCTGTAATCCTAGGTACTAAGAAGGCTGAGATCTAATTGCTGTGTACAACCAGCCTGGGCAGGAAAATGCTAGAAGTGGAGGTGTGGTTCAAGTGGTAGAACAACAGCCTTAAGCAAAAACTACTAAAAGACAAGACCTAGATCCTGAGTTGAAGAACCAGTACACACATACACACACACACACACACACACACACACACACACACACACACACAGACAGAGACAGAGACAGAGAGACAGAGACAGAGAGAGACAGAGAGAGAGAAATAAAACAAAACACCTGAAAAAATCCGTGGTAAGTGAAGTCAGCCAGGCCCAGGGAGACAAAGAGCATGTATTTTTCCTCTTATTTGGAAGCTAGACCTAATTTATAAATGTAAACACATATGGGGTTATACACAAGTATACATAGCAGTATTAAGCAAAGTATGATATTTGCAAGGAGAATTTGAATGATGCAACTCCTTAGAAAAACAAACACAGCCTAACAAACTAAATACCAGGAAACTGGCACTTGAAAGGTATGGGGTTAAGAACAAGAGCAAGAGTGTAGACATATGAAGAGATGCAGGGGGAAGAACACAGTCATAATATTCGATGCATGACATATGAAATTATGTAAACTGAAGGGATTTAGGTTGAGAGTCTGGCATCCATCAAGATGCATTGTATTTATGAATAGATTTGTTGCAGGGTAACTCTTTTGTACAACTACTTAAACATACAAGCATGTTTTAAAAATCTAGCTAATCTAATCAAATGAGAAAAAAAAGAATATCATTGCTTTTTGTAGTATATTCTCCAAGAAGAAAATTTACAAAAATATTATCACTGAAAACACTTTTATTTTTGTCAGAAAATTATCTTTTCATAATTCAAATATCATAGTACAGAGAAGAAACATAAGATTAATTTCAGGATGACTACAAGTCACAAAATAGCACGCCTTTACTTTTTTTATTTAAAAATACACCTGAAAATAGCTTATCACAAACAATAGCATTCTTAATAACCAGACGTGAGCAGATAAAAAAAAATAATAGAATGAGGAGGTTATTCTCATTCTGTAAGAGATTTTCTTACAACAATAAGATAAAACTCAAGATCACAATAGCTAATACTTAAATCAATAAGATTCAGTAAGTAAATTGAGAGGAAGGATATATTAAAACACTCATATAGAAACTAAAATCAACAAATATATAAAACAGAGCCTTAAGAAGTAAGAGTTCAGTGAATTGCTAAGATATTAATATCCAGAGATACATATTCACATTATACAGTACTATACTGTTCAACAATGTACTGTTCTTGGCAACCCTGCACTTATGGCTTCTAGAGACCTTTCAGCCAAATAACAATTGACAGGCATGTCACACAAAAACAATTTCACAATGATAGTCATGAATATTGCAGGTATAAAAGAGGTGTATTCAAGGGAATACTACTGCGGATCAGATCTGTAAAGCAAGCTACCAGATATCCATATGCTCATTTTTTAAAATAAAACCTAATCTGCTGGACTTCAACTTACATGGGACAACTTCCCACTTCTTTCCATAGACCTCTGTCAGACCTTTCTGGACTTCACTTCTAACAGACTGAACTATGCAATTGCTTTGAGTTTCCCTGGTTACCTTAGAATATGTTTCCATTCAAGCAGGCCAAGCCTGCAAACTCTTAATCACCTATCTGTTGATTCAGAACTTCTAGAAATTTTACTTCCTTGAAACAGAAAATCAAAAATGCCAAAGCTAACTGAAATTTAAAAAAAAATGGAAGGCTAGATAGAAATTTTAACTCCTGAGAACAAGATTTCATTTGGGAATCATCAAATTATGATAATCATTTTGTTAATGGGCCACAAAGAATTCATAAAGATTGCAGGTGTATACCATCTCACACACATACACACACACACACACACACACACACACACACACACACACACACACCCTCTACATAAGCTTTTTGAAGAAGTTTATAAATATGGAAATGTAAACATTTTCTTTCAAGCATTTCTGAATGCTCATTCTGATGGTTGCTATATACGGTATTTATGTTTGGGTTAACCATACAGTTCTAAATCTGTTCTTAGAGATGCATAGGAATAAGAGGATCTCTTCATGGATAACAAAAGCCCAAATTTTCGAATCCGTCAAATAGTGTTGTGTTTTCTTTTCTGCTTTGTTACTTCTATTTGTTATTGATATTGGTGCTGCAGTATGAGAGTACCTTTAACATTCTGGTATAACTCGAAACCACAATCACTAGGAAAATGTTATCTTAAACCATTTATTCCTAAATGGCATCCTCATTAAAGACTTGGAAGTTGGAGAAATAAAAACTTTAATTCTTAGATATCAGGGAGCCATGAGGAAGCAAGAATATGGGAGGCTTTCCTTGGAGAACAATTCCTGTCTCTGCTGCACAGTAAAAATAATCAGTTTGGGTGGCACAACTTCAATATTCTCTTAGCTAATTAAATGGAGTACTTATTTCTCCTTATGAGAAACATAAAAAGCAGAGCAAGTAAAAATAGATGAACACATCCAACTTAAAACTTATAGAAGTATGTATGTAGTCAGGACTCTGGTTGGATGTAATTGAATGTTTACACAAACTAAATGATAAAAAATAGAAAATATATTACCTCTTGAAACCAAATGTAAGGATTGTTTTGTTGAGATGACCAATTAGAACTCTGTCTTGAAATGACCAAGATTCCTGATTTCTGTCTCTCTCTATATATAGTGACAGATACTTTTTATGTAGTAGAAATGACCATCAGACACTCTAGGTTATATATTCCACACTAGCAAAAGACTAAAACTCATTCTACCTGGTTCTACATTTTAAAACACTAAGGAAATAATCTGATTGATCTAAATTCAGATAGGTAACCAAGCCTGGAGCAATCAAATGTGGAAAATGAGACAATGCAACTTTTAATGATATTGTTAGCAAAACCTGTTTTGTTCTTGTTGTATTTGGTTTTGGTTTTTGTACCTGCCCCTGTGGCTTGAGCTCAGAGCCTGTAAGATGGTCCCTGATCTTTTGTGCTCAAGGGTAGTGATCTGCCACTTGAGCCAGGGTTCTACTTCCAACTTTTGTTTGTTTGGTAGTTATTTAGAGATAAGATTCTCAAGGACTTTCCTGCCAGGGCTGGCTTCAAACCAAGATAATCAGATCTCAGCATCTCCCTGAGTACTGCTAGGAATACAGGAGTGAGCCAGCAGTACCCAGTTTGAAAACATTCTTTATAAGGTAAATTCTTAGAAAGAAATTCCTTAGAATCTGTAATGTCCATAACAGTTAATAATATTCAGTACATGGATAATGTACTTAAAACTTTTGAAATGGGAAATTACAATAAGCTGGTAAGATTAGAACTGAAATAGGAAATTCTGTGCAAGTATGTGCAAGAGCTCATGCATTCATATGTATTATGGATGAATGAGAGGAAAAGGTAAGGACAATGAGGGGAGAAAAGAACAGCTAGATATGGGGAGAAAAGGGAGAGGGAGAAGAGTGGACTAGAGGATAGGGGAGGGAAGAAGAGGGGGAGGAAGAGGAGTGAGAGGAGGGAAGAAGAGGTCAAAGCAATAATGATCCTGGAAGAAGACTACTCAGTATAGCCTAGCATGACAGAATTACTACTGATGAGGCATCATACGTGGGGGTTCTGCTCAGTAGAGGTAAAATGGTTATACTGGCATTCAGACAGATTCTGTTAGTAAATGGAATAGCTTCTAGTGATAGAGTGATGGAAAATAGGAAGTATGAAACTCAGTATCTCTTTTGATGAAAATGCCTCATCAGTGCCTGGTTAGATTTTGAGAAGTCAAGTACATGAAAGATATCATAAGGGCTAATTTGGGGATTATTATTTTATAAATTATAGAGGAAAAAGATTTAAAAAAATCTATCCTAATTGAGCCAGGTGCCAGTGGCTCATGCCTGTAATCCTAGCTACTCAGGGGGTTGAGATCTGAGGATCACAGTTCAAAGCCAGCCCAGGCAAGAACATCCTTGAGACTCTTAATCTCTAATTAACTATCAGAAAACCAGAAGTGGTGCTGTGGCTTAAATGATAGAGCACTAGCCTTGAGTTGAAGAGCTGAGGAACAGCATCCAGGCCCAGAGTTCAAGACCCATGCAAGACAAAAAGGAAAAAAAAATACTACTTTTCAAGTACATGCTGCTATTGTTGTTGTTAACCTTTACCTATTTACAGAGAATCATTTATGAATCATTCTCTATCAAGCTTAATGATTGTCTAATTTCTTTACTATGTTAAACACCATTCCAAATGCTGTTGTCTGTTGTTCTTTTTTTTTAATTTAATTTAATTTTATTTGTGAACATACTGTACAGAGGGGTTACAATTACATGGGCAGGATAATGCGTATATTTCTTACCAAGCATTGCAGCCTCCTCCTTTGTTTACCCTTCACATCCCTTCCCAGCCTCACCCCTCCACCCAATCCCAATCCTTCTCCTTCCCCCCTCTTCCCCCCGCCCCCCAGCACCGACGTTGTAAAGCTCGTTTTGGACATGACAACTTGTACTTCTCATTGTTGCAACAGGTCCACCTGTATCCTTAAACAACTGGTTTTTCCCCATCTCCTCCACAAGTTATACTGACATCAAATATAGTGAAAGCAGGGGTAATACTGTGGGGGAGGGACATACAAAGCAACAAAGAGATAATCTTATCAATGTGTTAGAAACACATGCATGAAAGAAAAAAACATTAAAATACATATCTAAGGGTTCATTTTCCTGACATCACATTATCTGACCTTTTCTGCTTGACTCATACATCTACTAGATACTGCAAATAAGGGAAACCATGGGACCTATGTTTCTTTGGGCCTGGCTTACTTCACTTAATATAATTTTTTCCAAGTTTTTCCATTTCCTAACAAATGGGGCAATGTCATTCTTTCTGATGGAGGCATAGAATTCCATTGTGTATATATACCACATTTTCTTGATCCATTCATCTACTGAGGGGCATCGGGTTTGGTTCCATATCTTAGCTATGGTAAATAATGCTGCAATAAACATAGTTGTGCTGGTAGCTTTAGTGTGGTCTTGTTTGTAAACATTTGGGTAAATGCCCAAAAGTGGGATTGCTGGGCCATAGGGGAGTTCTATGTGAAGTCTTTTGAGGAACCTCCATACTGCTTTCCAAAGTGGTTGAACAAGTTTACACTCCCACCAACAATGAAGTAAGGTTCCTTTCTGTCCACATCCCCTCCAGCATCAGTTGTTGTTAGAGTTCTTGATTTTTGCTGTTCTAACTGGAGTGAGGTGATATCTCAATGTTGTTTTGATTTGCATTTCTTTTATGGCTAGGGATGTTGAACATTTCTTCATGTGTCTATTGGCCATCCTTCTTTCTTCTTCAGAGAAGTTGTCTGTTGTTCTTGTACTGGGTGTTTAACCGAATAAGAGTGTTGATTGCTGTGCTTATTGGTAATCCAGGAAATTTGAGATTTGAGATTTATAAGCATATGAAAAACAATTGAAATGTTGATAGTGGATGAGACACCAAGAAAGACTTTCAGCAGAAATGAAGAAAATAATTCACCTACAGAGTTCTAATGAAGCCAAGGAGAAGCTAGCAAGAATACAGAGAGACAACTCTACAGAAACACGTGCTGTGGAAATAATGAGTTTCTTCTAGCCAAGAGTGATGAGTTATGTAAAATGCTACAGAGAAGACTAAGAAGATAGGAACAGAGTGGCATCCATGGGACTTAACGGTCACCAGACTATTGCTGTCTCTAGAGGGGAGGAGAGTCCACTAGATCAGTAAACAGAGATAGAGCTGAAGCTTCCATGCAAAATAATAAACAACACTGAAACAGTGAAAATAAGCTTTACTCTGCCCAGACTGTTGGTTATGAATACAAGAGAAATAAGAGGGGAGTTGATAGAAGAGAATGTAATTATCAGGGAGAAGTAGCTTAAAACCTAAAAGGAGCGCTAGAGAAGAGGGAATGTGCAGTGCTGAGCACCCGAGGGGGTGTGAGGGAAAAGATCTGGGCTAAAAGGCAGAAGGAAGACTCCCTTCTGAGAGCAATATAGAAAATGTAGCAATGTGGACAGATGTGTAGATTTGTGAGTCTTTGGCAGGAAGCTAAGAACATTCAGCAGCATCTCATGTTTCAGGAAGAAAGGGCAATGTGACCAGAAAAGCTAGTGAAGAGGAGGAGCTGTGAGGGGCGTTACACATGCCTCATAGTCATCATGCACAAGAAAGGAAGAATGTGTCTGCTGGTCTGATGGCTTGCTCTCCACCTGGCTATCTACTATTTGCTCTGAGTGCTGATTGGAATTGCTTAAGACCAGAAGCCAAATTCCTAGTTATAATTAACATAGTTCCAATCCTCTGTGTAAGTCAGGCTCAAAATGGGAACAAACTGATTTTTGATAATGGATAGAGGAAAGAAAAATAACCAGATGCATTGTTAATGTTGGGACAGGTATAAAAAGAGTATGAAAGCCATGAATAGAAGAAGTTAGACATTCAAGTTTAAGCCATCAGAAGCAGCTTGGTCATGTAAGACACTAAAGAAAAGACTAATAAGATAGCAATTCCACGGTATAACCCCTGTGTTCACTGTATTTGATGTTGGTAAAATTTGTGGAGGGGAAGGGGAAAAAACCAAATTGTTTAAATAGGGATACAGGTGGACCCATTGCAACAATGAGATGTACAAGATGTACAAGATATCCAAAAACGAACTGTACAACTTGGCAGAGGGTGGGGGAATAGGAGGGCAGGGATGGGAAGGGGAAACAAAGGAGGAGGCAACAATGTATTCATTACCTTGCTCATGTAATTGTAACCCCTCTGTGTGGTATTTTCACAATAAAAAATTAATAAAAAATAAAATAAAAATAAATAAACTATATCCATTGGATTTATCAGCAATAGGTTATTAGGGTCTCCAAAGAGAAGGAGAGTTCCATAGACCAGGAAAGGAGATAGAACAAAACTGAAGCCATGGCAACAGAATTATGTCAAGATTGAAGACATTGCTATTTCTGAGTGGTAAACTCTGGCAAAGCCAAAACTAGTCAGAATCCAGATAATTGGAATCATTTCTTAATTGGTATCCTTTGCTTTGGGTTTCTTCAATTAACCAAACATTGTGTTAGGATTCTGTCAACATGTGTCATGTTTCATAGAATTCCTAAGTAGATTTATGCTACTTGATATTCAAAAGCATTCTTCATAGAACTTGAGTTATCTGCATGTGGTAGATATTCAACGATTCCTTACCAATTTCATATGAAAGCATGCATGCAAATAATTTCAAGCTATATGCAAAGTCAGTAACAAGTACTTATCAGTGTAGTAAGTCATATGCCATAGAACATGCTAAGAGACCCCAATAAGTATTTTTGCTCTTCTGTTCAGGAGCTGACCACCTAAAAAAAGAGACTAATTTTCCAAACATATGATAAAGTGATTGAGTTCTTGCCAATAGACATTAAGAGGAAGTTTATTTGACCATCCAGGAAATTTTACAAAAGGAAAAGGGTATAATTTTTCTCTGTCCCCTTTTTGCTTCTACTTCCTTGAATGTGCGTGTGATGAAAAGTTAGATCTTACCTGTCACAAAGAAACATGTGTAACTGCCAGATGGCAGAGGCCACATGCTACAGAACGTTCACACTGGCGTCTCTGTGCACCTGCAGACATTTATGCGGAATACCATGAAACTCCAGGCTTTCCAGATGGTCATAATTGATTTGAACTCTCCGTTAGTTGCATTTGGGTGTAATTTTAACTGATATCATTGAGACTATCTTACTGAAACATCATTTAGAAAACATGAATTTTAAGCTAATCAGAACATTTTTTCATCAAAATGACAATGTACAAATTGGTTTCTTTTGAAAAATCTATACAGAATTCTCTCTACCCAGTGTGAAAAGGTTCTATGTGACTTTTTGTTCCAATACTGTTAAAATCTTCTATTGGAAATTATTTGTACCAAAGTTATAATTATAGATTCAACTGAAAAGTCCCATTCATGGTTAAGCTCTGGGAAACTAATTAAAAGAATAAAACCATAGGAGGGAGAGTGTTTTTTTTAAAAAAATTTTTAAGAAAGAAAAAGAATAACCATGAATATTTTGTCTCTACTAGTCAAACTTATTCCTCTGATGTTGAATGCTCTATTTATGTATCTAATTTGCAAACTCACCCTGGGTTTCACAAAATCTTCACACATTTCTATTTGCAATTTGCACAGCCTTTTGTTTTCCCAATCATACTAAAGAAAGAAATTGGTTAACCCTCTTAATAAACCTGTGAAGTAAATAAATATCCGCTGCTTTGCTTTTAAAAAGCTCTGCAGAAGCCACTTCCTTCATAGAACAGCAGCTGTCACTTAGCAGAGGGCTTAGGTCTTGTATGTCTTAAGTTTTACAGGCATACTCTTAACACAAAGACAGAACATCATATAAAAATAATAATGAGGACTGGGAAATTGGCTCAGTGGTAGAGCGCTTGCCGTGCATGCGTGAAGCCCTGGGTTTGATTCTTCAGCACCACATAATCAGAAAAAGCCCTAAGTGGCATGATGGCTCAAGTGGTAGAGCACTAGCCTTGAGCTGAAGAGCCGAAGGACAATGCCCAGGCCTGGAGTACAGGCCCCATAACCAACAAATAATAATAGTAATAGTAATAATAATAATAATGAAATGGTAGTTTACAACAACCTAAAGTACTTTCCAAGCAAGTTCATTCTTCTTTAAGTCTACTGCTTTTTCCATATCTTCTGTGTTTTTGTTAGAATTTTAAAAAAAAATCTACATTTGACACTTGAGAACATCTAACATTGGCCACAGGCCCTCTCACAGGAAATGACCATATTCAGAGTGTGAGCTGGAATTTTCTGGTGTAAACATGGTTTGTTTCTATCTCTTAGAGGATTTAGGAGCAGCATCAGATTTCTTGTAGTATTTTATTTTGAGAAGCAATTTTTGTTTGCAAATCATCCTTAGCTTATTAAAGACACAATCGTCCACAGAGATCAAAGAAAGTAATTTAGGTGGTAATGATATGAAGCAGAGGATAGATTAGTTTACAGTACTTGATTCCTGAGGACTATGTAATCCAGCTGCATGATTTTACTGATGTGAACAATTCATATTAAAGAAATCCAGGGGCTGGGAAGGTGGCTCAGTGGTAGAGCACTTGCCTTGCATGCCTGAGGCCCTAGGTTTGATTCCTCAGCACCACATAAGCAAAAAAGAAAAAAGCCAGAAGTGGCGCTGTGACTCAAGTGGTAGAGCACTAGCCTTGGGCTGAAGAGCTGAGGGACAGCGCCCAGGCCCAGAGTTCAGGCCCCACGACCGGACCCCCAAAAAAACAAAAAACAAAACAAACAAAACTAGAAATACAGTGGCTTTAACAAAGTGATGACAACCCTAAGGCCAGAAGGAAGAGTTTCTCAGCTTCAACCAAATGCTTTTCTCACTAAAGTATGACCTATTATAACAAATACAGACCAACATACTCATAAGTTCTAAAGGCCTATGCGGTTTAAGGTTGTAATGTTTACATGCTCTATCATTTCAAGGACAATGTGGGAGAAGTATTTGTGTGAATGAATTTTCTTTCTTTTTTTCTCTTTTTTGGGGTGTGTGTGGAAGGAGGGCTTATAGAGTGAGGATAATGGGTATTGAACTTAAGGCCTCATACATGCTAGGCAAGCACTTTACTTCTTGAGCTATATCCTCAGCCCTAATTTTCCATTTATTTAAGGTACCTTACCACATGGAGAATGTTTGAAGTATAAGGCTTTAGTTAAAATAGCTAACATTATTAATGAAGGCATCTTTTTAACAACATGAGCATATAATCAACTGCTTCAACCATGGGCTTTCATTTTAGATGTGTGCTTATTTTTATTTACCTGCTTTCCTCTTCACAATCATTTAGGTTCTTCAATCTTTTGCTATTAAAATAACCCTTGTTTAATATATGTGAAAAAGTAATATTATAAGGTAAATTCCCAGAGAAGGGAACTCTAAAGTGAACTCTAAAGTTATTCATTTAACCTGCTCAGCTTGTTTTGGACACATTCTAAGCAACAAATGTCTACCGAAGATCATGTTGATGTTGAAGACTTAATACTATTTCTCTTACTTGAAATATTTTTTTACCTTTTCTCTGAGATAACTAACATTTCAACCCATTTCTCATTTCAATTACCTTTTTCATTTGACCCTGTTCTTTCGGCACAATCAATGTTGCCTGGGAATGAAACAGAAATTTCAGAGCCTATGAAATAGGTGGAAAAGCCATCAATGACTTATAAGAACACACAATCACTTCAGAACTAATTTCAAATAGAGGCTCATCCAGTTACAGACTTAAATTAAGTGACTTTTATGTGACAAAGCAGTTAAAATCAATTTAAGAGCTTCCTGGAATACAATTTACAACAAATACACAGACATTCTCTTATTTAAAACCTGGAACACTGACAAACCCTAGCAGAGTTTAGCCTTATAGGCAATGAAGCTGTGGGAACCAACCACACAATAACGGTAAATCTTCTTTCCATTTTCTAGACTCCCAGTGACAATCATGAGCATGGTAGAGCTATATGCGTTCTTGAAACATTTAAAATAAAGCTTTGAATTAACAAATTTCAGCTATTTTATTCCTTGTTTAATTAAAACTCTGATTTGATCTTGGCAGATAATTTACTTTATCTTCCAAGTATTATACAAAAGGAGCGCTAGAATGAAAGTGAACAATATGTTGGCATATTTTAAGATTGCTTTTTCAAGAATCCAGATTTCAACATTAATGACTTCACATAATTAATTCAACCATTTAGTATAGGTACATTTAGTATTTTGAGTTTAAAAAAAAAGCCTGATTTCTTCAAATTCCTTTAAATTGGATGATTTTTACTGCACCAAAGGAAAGGAACTATCAATCAGCAAAAATTTGAAACACATTCTAGTTCAAATAAAATGCTCCCAAGTTCTTTTATTCAGAGTGTTTCATAGAACGTAAAGCTAGAGAGATGCTTATCCTTAAAAAGTTTCTTTCATTAAATGTGTTTGGGGGATTATACAACGTGTTTTTCATGCACAGTAGCATTGAGCATCGGAGAATGCTTTCAGCAGAAGGGGTGAGTCATTTGATCCCTCTCAAGATTTAAGATTTTACCACCTCCCAGTAACACTATCACTAGTGATCAAGCCTTCAACACATAGGCCTTTAGGGGACAATCAAAAACCCAAAATGCAGAATTGCTGTCATTATATTTTGTTTTAAACTATTGGAGAAAAATAATAATGCAAAAGAGCATAGTTTTATTCATGTTTTATACCCTCATCATTGCTTCTTATTTGTCTGGGTTTTCACTTAGTTTTAGTGTACTTGTCCAGGAAAACTTCCTCTAACACCTCTTACGCATCTTTTTTTTTTTCCTGGTGATTCTCTGGGTTGTGTTTTTCTTAAAAATGCTTTCATTTTTATTTATTTTTGAAGAATGTCCCTGATGATCATGGAATTCTGGGTTGGTAGTATTATTTTTACTTGTCTTTCGTGCTATTTGTCCTTATTTTTTTCTCATAATGACACAGATTCTATAGTGCTTTGTGCATAGAACGTCACTTGTCTCTAGCTGTCTTCATAACTTTCACTTTATATTTAACTTTCTGCAACTTGTCTATAGTGTGCCTACTTGCAGTTATCTGTGTATGAATGTGCTTTATGATTTGATGAGCTTCCTTTATTTGCAGGCTCTTTTTTCATCAATGTTTCATATTCTCAGGAATATGTGACATTGTATTTTTTCTCTCTTCTGCAAATTCAGAAGTACAAATGCTAGATGCGTTGGCAATTTTTGACTCCACTTTTGTTCAATATTTCCCATTGTTATTCACATTGAATAATTTTCATTAATCTCTTTCAAAAATTTATTGACACCAATAAATCTCAATCTTTACACAAATCCATCCACTAAGTTTTTATTTTTAGAAATGGTGTATCTTAGGGTATTAGTAGTATATACTGAGATTTTCCCATGTTATTATTCATTATCATAATATTTTCCTTAACGTCCTTGAGTGTATTTAACTACCTAAAATTTGTCCTAACTTTATACCTGTATTATTTCTCTGTTCATGTCTATACATGTCTTACTGCCAACTTGACATTTAGTGTTTCTTGTAATTCTAGTAATATTTTTGTTAAATGATAGCTATTGCTTTGATGTTAAAAAGTGAAAAATGTAAAAGTTATCAGTTAACTAACTTGAGTATAAACTTATATTTCTCCAAATGAGGTTGTTTTGGTTTTCTTCTAAGACTATAAACAAATTATAGTATATTTTTAAGATTTTTATGTATGGCAAGTCTTTGAATTCAGTGGAGAACTTAAGCTACATAAGGAAGACAATTTCCACTGCAGTTGAGAGGAGTTCAAATACCTACTCAGTGTTCTCACTTTTCATGCCGTTGGTTTCCATTAGATTTCTTGTAGTTTTTCTTGAACATTCAAAGGTTAGCCAAGAATTTGTGAGTAATTTACATGTTGATTTGGAGTTTTTTTTCTGTGGTTTCCTGTTCAGTTTCCAGCTAGTCTTTGTCTTCTTTACTTCAAAGTGATAGAATAATAAATTTCTACTCAATTGGTATTTCACACATTCCATATGAATTTGAATTAAGTACTTTCAAGTGTGAAATTTTTTCCCAGAGTTAAATCCACTATAATATTTGCTCATTTTATATCATTCCAAAATAACTTCAAGTTGCTTTATAGATGGTTTTGTGATAACAATTACTTGTACAGCAGTATGTCTTAGAAAAGCTACAGTATATTTGCCATAGTTGGAACTCGTGTTTCATTGTAACATTATTTTATTGCCTTCTGATATTAAAAGTTCCTTGAAGCCCACCAAATTCAATCTGGTTGTTATCCTCTTCATGATTACTTTGGTCTTTTGCCTTGATATAAAATGATTTTCTCTTTATAGGCAAGCAATAGGTACCAGGTAATTTCTTGCCATATGTTGCTATATTTCAATTCCATTTAAACTACAAATATTTGTCCATCAGTTGTATCCCTAGTTATTAAAGTATTTTAGATACAGTAATGAATAAAACAACCAAATTATACTGCTCTAGGAGATCTGTATATGTGTGTGTGTGTGTGTGTGTGTGTGTGTGATTTGTGTGTATGTGTGTGTGCGTGTGTGTTTAATATTATTTCTCCCTTTTTTTTGCCAGTCCTGGGGCTTAAACTCAGGGCCTGGGCACTGTCCCTGAGCTTCTTTTGCTCAAGGCCAGTGCTCTACCACTTGAACAACAGGACCATTTTTGACTTTTATTGTTTATGTGGTACTGAGGAACCAAACCCAGGGCTTCATGCATGTGAGGTAAGCACTCTACCACTAAGGCACATTCCCGAAAGCACCATAGTTTTAAAGTATCCTCCTCAACTTTATATCTTACTATAGTACTTGTCTCTTTATACTTTATTTCTAATATATTTATGTTATCTTTAATTTCTCCTATTATAAAACAGAATTCCGGGTTTGAAATGTGGTTTAGTGGTAGAGTGATGGCCTAGAATGCATGAACTCCAGGTTTGATTCCTCAGAACCACGTAAACAGAAAAAGCCAGATACGGTGCTGTGGCTCAATTGGTAGAGTGCCAGCCTTGAGCAAAAGAAGCTCAAGGAAAGTGCCGAGGATCTGAGTTCAAGCCCCAGAACTGACAAAAAAAACACCAAAACTCTGGTACTTTCAAATTTGTGTCACTTTTGAAACAGCTGTCCTAATTTCATAAATAGTTCATAATTATCAACAATTCCCAGTTGTATCATCTTTCCTTATTTTAATCTAATGATGTCTTAGTTTACCAATAACATTAAATATACCTGTCATTCATTTTCATGTGGTTTCATTCCATGAAAGATATTTTTATTTTGGAGTAAAAGAATTGATTTTCACAAAATTATGGCTGGACATCCCTTAAGAATGTTTCCTATTTTATATTCATCCATCCATGCATGAATAGTCATCAATGCTTCTCTAATATATTTCCCATGTTTTAACCTATATTTATTTGCTCTACTAAAAAAGAAGAAAGTCTACTTTTTAGATTTCTTAAACAACTCTTTTATTATTATCTTCCTCCTCCTCCTCCTCATTATTGCTGTTATTATTTAGTTGTACAAAGGGTTACAATTCCATAAGTCGGGCCTTCCTTAATTCTCCTTCAGAAAGTCTGTATTTAAAGATAGATAAATGAGACTGTTTTGTTCCGTGCTTACAATGATGCAAATGGAATTTCTAAATAGTTTCTAAGTAAGCAAAACTCATCTTTCTTTTGCTTTATATTAAATGTTAGCTTTAATATAATAATAAAGTTTGCTGGGATGAAGTAATCTTTTACAAAGCAACAACTTATGTGTTATGAATACTACATTGGTTGCTGCAGTTTTTATGGTTAGCCTTAAAGTTGCCCTTTACTTAATTTTCATATTGTTTCCACTCAGCATTTCTTTATTTTTAGAAGAACTTTCAAGACAGAAACAAGTTTCTGTTAAATCAAGCATTGTATTTGGCATTTAGAAATATGCTACTGATTGCTCCCCTGCTGGCTATTCCTTTACCCATCATTTTCTGGCCTTTTTTGCTTCCTCTTCTGGACTAGGAAAAGTTAAAGGTCTGCCAACCTTTCACTACCTTTCAGCCAGTGTTCACATTTACACAAATCAACTCATATAATTTAACCAAATAGCTTGTCAATTCAGTTATAACATGAATTTAGAAGAGGTCTATTCTATTTGAAAATGGAACTATGGTAAATTGAGGAGAAAGGTAAGATTGGGAGAGCTGGGGGGAATGATGGAAGGGGTGACATCGATCATGTTCTCACAAGCTGACATGTTGAGTTGAATTCCCTCTGTACAACTACTTTAAGATGATAAATAAATAGAACACGGTTTTAAAAGATGTCTGGTCCACTCTTACTGACTTACTGCTCAAGATGAAGCTGTAGACATTATTTATTGGGATAGTCACACAGTCTGACCAAATCTATGCCTGAACCAGAGAAGAACACAGACACAAGGATCTCCAGTTTTAGACTTCTGATCATTGTTCAGCATTGATCCCTCCTAGTTTACCTTTATGACAATGTTTAGAAACCGAGGTGTCTTCAACCCACTTCTTTTCATTGATTTATCTCAGATTTTTTAAGAGTGATGAGTGTTGATGAGGAATATAGGCTGTTTAAGTCAAGCAACCTTAACAAGACTCTTCTGAAACTAAAATATTACAACTTCATAGGAAATTAAAGCAATAGGATGGCCTAATATTCATCCTATCCATTTTGTAACATCAGTCATTTGAGTCTGTAGCATTTAGTGATGTCTTGGAGACTAACAGAATTGGGCCCATGGTCAAGGTAGGTAGAGGCAGGGAGCAGTCAGCAGGACTCAGATAGTGCTCTATTGATGATTCCCATGCCTTCTCTGAGGGGCAGAATCCCACTCCAACACCTCTGGATATTTGTACATGCTTCCTGTACCAGATCTTACTCATAGCAAAATTCTGCAAACTTGAAGAAAATCCTCTGTTTTAAGAAAATATCTGAGCATATGTTTTCGTTGAAATCTGTCATTTCATGGATATGGATGTTTAGAATGAGAATGGATGTGACTCTTTCTGGGCTGTGTTGCTGTATAATATTCAACTACATTTCTACCTCTGGTGAAAAGCTCACTCGTTCAAACTTTTCCCTATAATTAGGAAACCTAGAGGTAAACAAAGGAGCTCAATTTAAGAAGCAATGAGATAGCTGCAGTGTCTGATGTTGCTCCTAATTCTCTCTAGATTCTGAGTCTACGTAGTCATTCATTCATTCATCCAGCCATTCATTCAATAATTCATCATAAACAGGATGGTCATGTGTATGTCAAGAATGAGGCCATATGCAAGATAGTAAGACAAAATGTGGGGACAAAGGGAATGGCAGGAGCTTTTCTGTTTATAGTTTCTAGCAGTGTATTGAAAAAAGAAAATGTATCTGGAGAATTTTAGGGCATAAAATTTTATTCTGTGAGATGAGCTGCAATAAAATAGCTACTGTTTAATGAGAGGTAAGGCTGTTTATATTCCCTACCAGTCTGAAAGAAACGACTTTTTTCTATTTTAAAGATAAAGATTCTGAGGTACACAGAAAGCTTAGCAATTTATCCAAGATTGTACAGTACTTAATATTAGATTCAACACCGTAGTTAAGGTTATTCTCCTCTAAATTCTCTCTGTCTCCTTGAGTAAGTGGTATTTTCCATCTTTAACAATCACTAATTAGCTGGGAGTTGGTGGCCTATACCTGTAGTCCTAGCTACTCAGGAGCCTGAGATCTGAGGATCATAGTTCAAAAACCAGCCTAGGCAGGTAAGTCCATGAGATTCTTGTCTTCAATAAACTACCAAAAAGCCACAAGTGGAGCTATGGCTCAAGTGGTAAAACATTAGCCTCATCAAAAAAAGCTCAGGGACAGCACCCAGGTCCTGAGTTCAAGTCCCAGGACACCCCCCCACTCTCTCTCTTTCTATCTCTCTCTCTCTATCACACACACACACACACACACACACACACACACACACACAAACCACTCACCCTCTCACTAATAAATAAATAAAAACTAATTATTAACATTATTTTCAAGGACCATATTTTATTAAATGACATGGGCAGAAGAAAGAGGAAAGGTTACAATATTGCACGATTATGTCTAGATTTTAATTTTCAAATTGAAATGCAAGTAGTAAACTATAAATGATATTTAATTTATATTTCAAATGAAAATTATGCCTTAAAAGAAAGAATTTAGGCCTCAGTATCTCAATGGTAGTGTACAAGCTTAGCATGTTCAAAGCACTGTCTTCAATTTCAAGAATTCATGAAGATAAGGAAAATTTGCATGAGGTTTAATTAATAACAGAATGTCTCCTGAATATATCAAGATATTTGGTATATATCAAAAACATTACATTTCACTGTTTGTAAATTAAGTATTTATTTTAAAAATATGTCTCTACAATGAAATTAAAATCTCGAGTTGATTTACATATTGCCAGATATAGTCTGATCATGCTGCCTTGATATACCTTGAAAGTTTTATGTTCCTTTGGTAACAGTATTCTGAAAAGAAGGCAATTATGGATGACTTAGTAAGCCTATATCCCTATGCATATCCCTAAAATAATCCTATATGACCAGAAAAGCTATGATGCCAGAAAGCTAGGAAGAAAAACATTCTAGGGACTAAAAAGAAGATTTTCTAGACTTTTCCCTTGATCTAAGTTTATTATAATGTAATCCTAACATGTCATTAACCTACTCCCTGAATGTTCTTGAAAGTTTCATTTTGGAGGGCTGATGGCTTATCTCCTGTGTAACTTTCATTTCTTTACCATGAAAACTGGGTCAATTTGTATTTTATAAGTATGCACATTTTGCCCATTTAAAATAACATTTATAACTAGTGGCATTGACTTAAAGAAATGTTATAGAATTGTATAAAACTTTATTTCATCAAATACAACATAATAATGATTATAAGATAAAGTATTTTACATATCAGGCTACAATGCTTGATAAGAAATGTACTCATTATCTTGCCCATGTAATTGTAACCCCTCTGTACAGTATTTTCACAATAAAAAATAAACAAAAATTTAAAAAAAACATAAAAAAGAATAAACCAGAAAAAAAGAAAAAACCCTACTGTTCATTTGTGAGTGGTAGTTCATGTAGAAAATATTCAATGCATCTTCTACCTGATCATCCCTTCTATACAAAAGAATAACATGAATTCTAAACTGCCTGTACAGGCTATTGATGATGCAGTCATGTTTGTGAAAAATAGAGCCTGTTTAACTATTCTCAGTGTTCCTAATGTTAAGCATCATTGTTCTTATTTAATAATGAGTGAAAATGGATGTACATTTTCTGTCTTTATTTCTAATTTTCCCTGGCACTCTGCACAGACATAGCTAGGCAAAGAAAGGTCAAATAATTTTACCTTTGCCTACTATAGGGTAACAATATTGTCACTGTTTTAGAGAAAAGGGACATTTGATCTAATTATTTATGAAAGGTATGATAGTATAAAGAATATTTTTACAAATTACCGTCTTGGAGGAAGAGAAACATTTTCACAGGTTGAATCCTGGCATGTAATTGTAGCATTTAAAATGATACTTGATTTTATTGTCGTGTTGGCCTAGTGTCTACCTACCATTAATTATACTATCTAATCAAATGTATTGGCCTTAGCAAGAGACATAATTTTACTTCAAGTGTCATTTTGTAGTTAGAAAAAGAAGGAACATTATTAATCACGTTCCTGTAACAATAGATTATACCAGGAGGGAACAAGAAACTGGATTTAGCTTAATTTATGATCCTAGCTCCAGCTGTTCTTTGATGAATTGGTTTTAACTCCAAGAATTTTATGCTGGGTTCTTGCACAATAAGAAATAGTGCAATAAAACCCTGGCTCAGCATGGCTACTGAGTTGGCTCTGTTGGTGTTGCAGTTGCTTCTCTGTATCATTCCTGAATAAATACACTTGTTCCGTAGAAGGCTGACAGGACTCAGTTAAATCCCTGTGTTGGGACTGCTTGGTCAATGCCATACCCACCCATGATGAATGAGAGGAAACTCTGGTCTAAAGACAGGGTCTCAAGAGCCTAGCCCTCTGCATAAGAAGAACTCCAAGAGACCATTCTAAGGCCACAGCTAATATCGGCTTCTTTTTGTAACTGCATCAAAGCTGAACAACTGTGTTTTTACATTCTGACGGTGTCAGAAGGAAACCTCAGTATCTCAATTCATTTCTCAACCATATTTACAACTATTTACAAAGCCTAGGAATATAGTAGTGAAGGATAGTCATCTTGCTTTGTGTATGTGCGCATACACACAAACATAAAACATGCACAAAATAATGATTTCCAAAAGATGTCCAGTGTCAGTCCTCAGAGCCCATGAATAGATTATCATCTAAGTGTCCAAAGCTAGTCTACAGATGCAATGGAGGTAAGAATCTTAAAATAAGGAAAGTAAAATAGATTACCCAGGTATAGCCAATGTAATCATAAGGAACTGTAAAAGTACAGAGAAAAGTGTCTCAAGAGAATCAGGGGAAAAATAAATGATGACGAAATTAAAGTCAGCTACTGTGAGAAGGACGCAACCTATTGTTTCTGACTTTAAAAGTAGAGAGAGGTGGTCATAACTTGAGGTATATGGGCCCCTTCTAGAAAGTGAACAGTCAAAATAACAAATTCTACCCTTAATCTGCAGCTCTTCTTACACTAGATTTGTCCTGTTTTGTTACCACAGCAAAACTAAACTAATACTCTATAGTTATTTATCTTTCCTGGGACATAAGAGAATGGTACAACCTGATACAGTTTTGTCATTATGCTGTATCATTAACTCTGTAACAGTAAGATTATAAGGTAATAATAAGTTAGTCACCAATATACTACACAACTATTTCACTCCCTCAAGTCTAATTTAATTAATTAAGATCTACTAAGATTTACTATATGAGCAAACTGGCTTAGAGAGGTTAAGCAACATGGCCAAGACAACAAAATTGGAAAGAAGAGGGGTGATTGAAGACAATATTACATTAGTTTTATATTTCTGCTGGAACAAATTGCCATAATCAGTGACTTTAAATCAATACAAATGTGTTATTTCACTGGGCTCAAAAAACAAAATTCTGAAATAGATCTTCTAAGTCTAAACCATACATTCAAATGGGCTGTGCTCATCTTGCTTTTACCAAGCTCTAGGGGCTGCCCGAACTTCTTGGCTGACTCCTCAACTTTAAAATAAACAAGTGCTCCAGCCACTGATTCTGCTTCAATTTGTCCATGTTTCCTAAGGCTAAGGTTATGTTTTTCAAAGTTAGGTGGGAAGCTGTTACTTAGTTTTCCTACTCATTAAAAGAGAGAGAGAAATATTTATTCTAAAATGATAATATTTCAGAAGTTAGAGGCATAAATATATTTTGCCACATGGATTTCAAATGGCTCTGTATGTCTTTGACATACATTCATAGAAAAACTTCAGATCAATTGAAATTAACAATGTTATTTGAGCAGACTCATTCATGAACCAAGCAGCAGGACAATTAGAGTTCAGAGATTTCCCTCAAGCAAACAAGAGCCAGGAGTGTTTATGATCTGGGCACTGAAACAAAGAAATAATTTGCTTTGCTATAGCTAGGTAGCTGCCTTATTTAGGCATGCTGTGATGAAGCACATCTTATTTCAGCATCATGAAATGAGTCAGCTGCCTATGATTGGCAGTTATGATTGTGCTAGTATACTGCTAATATAGAAAGAAAGAGAGAGAGGAAGGAAAAGAAAGAGGGAAGTAGGGAGGGAAGGAAGGAAGAAAGGAAGGAAGAAAGAAACTATTGTTTCAGTTCTTTCTGTACTATTTTATTATAATTTGTTATGTAGGAAAACAAAATATAGAGCCATTCTCAAGTTAATAGCTTCCTGCTTATTTAATATCATATGCAGAACTTATAAATAGGTCTACATAATTTTTGAGACCAAGATTTGCTTACATAACCCAGCTGCCAGAAATAATAGACATATGTCACATCACCTAGCAATAAATCTACATTTTAATATGAGATGGCATTTAAGAAATTTGTTTTGCCTCTAGTTTATTATTTTCTTTTACCTGAACATTGATTGACTTATCCTCAGAATCTGATTTCAAGTAAATGTGCCATAAAATAGCACAGATTTTGTCACTTAGCATTATTAAGAAGCAAAAGGCACATCTATCGCCTAAATGGTTAAGTACTAATATTATAATTTTGTCTCTATACTAATCAAAGTATGTGGTGACTCCAAATGCATTCATATGGTTCCCAATACCTATCATCTCTTCATAAAAATGTTAGAATAAAAAATAGCCAAAAATGAAAAACAGCCAATTTACCAGCAGAAAAATAAATTTTAAACAGTTAGCCCTGAATCAGGCAAGAGCTTACCACTTTGGGCACAATTTGTTAGCTTTAACACTGTTGACCTGGATTCAAGAATTCTGCCTTGAGAAAGAGGACAGGCTGCCTTGTGCGTTGTGGGATCCCTAGTTCCATGTTTGTGCCTTACACTCCTGATGCCTGTGTTAGTCTCTAATTTTGACAGCCAAAACTATCTCCTGAAATTTCCAGCTGCTTTTGTGAATATGTAAATGGAATGGTGTGGGGGATGGGAAGTATCTCCCTTGGTTGACAAGCACTGAACCAAGACAATGGTATCTGGCTATGAATTAAACTTTTCAAGCTTTTCACCCCTACTTCCTTTCTATATTTGTAGAAGTGTGTGTGTGTGTGTGTGTGTGTGTGTGTCCTTTACTGGATAAAGAATTGTGAATAACTAAACTTTATCTCTTGAGTGAAGTTTCAAAATGCATAACCAAAGTATAAAACCACATCTCACAGTTCAATATGTGCAAAAGAAAATATCAAATTTAGGCCTCCAGAAATAGCAATTCTGAAACACCTAGGTGGTCACCTAGGTGACTCTCTGTATGTTCAATTATGTAAGATACATATTACAACCATCATTATTGTTTTGAGATCACCAGTATTGGCAACTCAGTCTTCCTGTATTGAACCTGTATTGAACTAAACAAATCCTTTCTACCTATCCCATAATCTGGAAATTGCTTTCTAACTTACTATGCTACCTATAGTGAATGCAGCTGTTTCTAGATATGCATCTGAAGACCATAGTATTAAGGTGATATCATCCAAAGGCTTCAAATAACCATCACTAACATCCTTTGGAACTAGTCTCAGTCTTGGCATCATTTACCATCTGTGTGACCATAAGCCATTTACCCAGTATACCTGACTCTCCTATCCTTACTGTCAAAATGGTAATATCTATCCTATTAAATTGTTTTGAGTATTAAATAACAATAGGCAGCATCTATGATGACTTTACTAAAGATTATTTTTATTCTTACTTCTTTGCTCAATGATTCATTCAACAAGTATTTTGTGAACAAAAAACCCACCCATTCCCTGCTGTATGCAAAGAATTGTTTTCCCAGTTCACAGAAACCTCACAGAGAAATAGAATGGAAATTGGTGCCAAGATAACAGGATCCCAAGCAGTGTATACTATCTATCACTACATATAGAATGAGTACTTCTTTAATATTTAATAGTGAAGTAATTCATTAACAAAGACCTTGATAATTTTATTAAGACTGACCTACCTTCATGACATTGGCTACAATTCATATGACAATACTTTGTCTCAGCCCAACACACAAAACCATAAATAAATCTAAGCTCAACATTATCCCAAGAGTCCTTTAAAAAGAACTGTAGTGAACTTCTCTGAAAATAGAACAAATCTGTAGGGTATTTGAGGTCTTGATTGGGATATGTAATTTTGCCCCTAGGTTATTTCACTAGAACAGCATACACACATTTATTGTTTCATAAAAGCACATTCTTGTTCAGAGACATAACAGATACATTTCTAGTGAAAGAATTTTATTTATTTTTCTCTTGCAGCCTTTGCCAGAACTTCATGGAAAAAGACCAAAAGATTTATTACCTTTATAAATCCAATCACCTTTGAATAACTTTCTTTAAATGCCCATTAAACTTGCTTTTATTACTTTCATTTCTTATTGAAATGTTTATACTTAAAGTCACCAAAGAAACAATTACCAAAATGTAAGGCAAATATAAGGTATACATACATATTATGCTCAATAAATAACATGCCAAGAGAACTGTTTTCTAAATCAAAATAGTTGAAAGAAATTAAAAGAAAGAAATCAGGACTATTTTTTGAAATCTAGAGAAAAGAAATAATTGTGGTGCTTGAGTATTAAAAACACCTTTACACATCCATTAGATTATGAAGAGAAAGAAATAAAAAAACACAAAGAAGGAAAGAAAAAATAGGAGATGTTTTTTGACTTTTACTGGTCAGAGGCTACTCACAGTGGACAGGCATAGCATCAGGAGACTAGAACAGGGCTAAAATAATTTATCAGATTTCAAAACCAATTTTATGATCTTGTACCATTATGGCTAATGCAAAATTACTCGTAAGGTCATAAGGATTTCTGAGGAGCTTTCAGTCTAGGTTAGTACAAACCTCTTATTCTGCAGAAAAAGAAATTAAAGGCTGAAGAAATGTAATCCAGTCCATGAGTCATCCAAAATGAGAAGATTCAATATTTAGCTGTCTAACTTGTTCTGACCCTGAGGATATTATTCAATTTCACCATCACCCAACCTAAGTCTTAGCTCAAAATGACTTCTGACTTTATTTTCAAAATCCAGTCTACTTTCAAAAAACCTCCTCCTCCCCTCATGAATATTCCCCAAGGCTCTGAAGTAAGAGTAACAAAATATGTCCAAATCAAGTTATTGTTACCTAGAACAACACTGTCTGATAAACCATTTTTCTAGTAGAGATATTAAAAAACTGATTAAATTTGAGTAATTTAAGTCAATATGGCAAACATTTAATAATTTTAAACTTACAATATATGTTTCAAATTACTAGTTAGCAATCTTTTTGTCATTTTCATAGTCTAACTTCAAAGTCGTTCATGAATTTTATACATTTAGCGTAAATCAATTTTGTACTCTCTGCTTCCCATATAAGATGGCACAGATCTAAAGTGACTATTGTCATTAAAATTCAGGATAAAAACTAAGTTTCTTGAATTTAAACATAAATATGAATAATTCTTAAATACCCCATTGGCAATTTTGAACTGCTAAAATATTAGAAACTACTCTGCTATGTTCTGGAGAGGATAAGACATGCCTATTAAATTTTTGTTGTGTCTTCTCTCTTTTTTTTTCTTTTATTTAGCTTTTCCTTCTTTCCTACTCTGCTGTGAATTCTTTTCAATGCCTTTATTTCAGGGAGCAGTACAAGGATTTGCACACAAGGCCTCACACTCTTTGGCAAGAATTCTATCACTTGAGCCACACCCTTAATTATTTTGCTTTTAGAATCTCAAATTTTGTCCAGGGTTAGCTTCATATCACAAACCTCCAATGCAAGCTTGGCTCACAAGTATATTTTACCATGTGCTTTGAGATAAGGTTTCACTGACTTTTACCAGGCTGTCTTCTAATTGTGATCTTCTGATTTCAGCTTCCCAAATAGCTGGGGTTCCTGACATTCCTCAGTGTTCTTCTAATTCACTAGTTCAGTTTCTAATTGTATCTCATTAACTTTTTGAGTTTTTCCTAACACATTTTAATGTATGCCCAAGTGTGGAATTCCTTGATTTCAGATAGTTCTCCTTGATAGATCCAGTTTAACCTTGAATTACATTGATATTATGAAACATCTATTATTAATTTCTTCTCTTCTTAGGACTTGCTTCATTTGATTCCTCAAATAAGTTTTCCTTCTCTGCCCTATTAAATCTTCGCTTAAATATTATATCAGTAATTTGTTTCAAAATGCTCTGTCTTTTAAAAGAAACATGAAATGCACATTTGGGTTAGCTAACTTTAGCTTATACCCCAGGCACAGGTAATTAGCATTTGACACAACTAAGCAAATGGCTTCAACTAGCACAGCATTCCAAATAACAATATCTCAAGTGTGCAGTGGACACATAATTAGGATAAAAATGAGCAGAAATTAATTTGGGATGTTTTAGTAGCACTTCAGAAATGTGATTTGCCAAAATGATTGCATGGGCATTACATCTGGTAGGCACAATACATAAATCTCTCATAGTCCAAGAGCTGATCATCTATAGTAAAATGATATCCATAGCTTCGTGTGGTCTGGGGCTTTTGTTTCAAGGCCTGAGTTAAAAAAAAAAACCTACAAAGTAAGCTGATTCTGTTGTTAAATGTTTGAATTCATCTAAGTGAATTTTTCAATCAAAGTCAAACATCATGGTGCCTTCACTTCAAGTTCCCAAAATCATGTTTTTAAGACTATTTCTGAAGCATGGTGTCAGTGGCTCATGCTTGTAATCCTAGGTACTAAGGAGGCTGAGATCTGAGGATCTCAGTTCAAAGCCAGCCCGGGTAGGAACATCCATAAGAGTCTCCAATTAACCAACAGAAAACCAGAAGTGGTACTGTGGCTCAAGTGGTAGAGAGCTAACCTTGGACTGAAGAACTTAGGGACAACGCCCAGGCTCAGTGTTCAAGCCCCATGACAAACAACAATTAAAAAAAAAGACTATTTCTGTACTATTCTTTTTTAACTAAAGTTGGTTTATTTGGGATATCTGGTTTAAATTTTCATATTTTGATTACAAGGTGCTATCTAGTACATTATTACTCAAATCCCCAAAGGTGACCAGTTATTGAAAAGCTAATTGTGTTAGGTCAGGTTAAAATAATAGGCCCAGTCTTTTCACTCTATCTTTCTGATTTGAGAATTAATTTATCTGACAAATAATCAAATATATTTATAACCACAATGTGGTATCTTTCATTTTTACATATAATGTTGAAAGAGTAAAGCAATCTGATTAACATATCTATCCCCTCACCTCCTTCTCACTTTGGAAGGTAAGAACCTTTAAAATCAAATGTTATTAACTACAGTTATCAGGCTGCACAGGAGACCTCAAAATGCATTCTCTCTAACTGAAAAACTTCACTCATTGCCCAGTTTTATACCTTCCTGTTCTCCCACACTACCCTCAGGGAACTGCCATTCCATTCTTGTCTTTGGTGAGGTCACTTGCTGTAACTCACAGAGAAGATTGTGCCGTGTTTGTCTTGCTGTGTGTATTATTTCACTTAGCATAATGTCCTCCAGGTTCACCTGAGCCACACACGACTAATCTTTCTTCTTCTCCAAGTCTAGACAGTGTTCCAGTTGTGTATAGACACCATAGTTCTTCATCCATCTACCCATGGAAGTTACTTGGGTACCTCACTACCCTGTTCATTGTGAATAATGCTGCAATAAATCTGAGAATAAAGCTCTATTTTGGCATGTTGATCTCAATTTGGTGATTATATACCTAGAAATGAAATTATAAAATCATATGATAGCTCTAAGTTTAGGATTATTTTTCCTTAGAAGAATCTTCATACAGTTTTCTTATTATAATGGCTGTTCTAATTTTCATTCCTACAAAGTGTACCAGACCCCTTTTTCTCCACCAGTACCTGCTCTCCATTTCCACTGTTTTTATTTTGTTCACTGTAGTAAGGATGTTATCTTAATTCCATGATGATTACAGGTGTGGAAAATATTTGTCTATATTTAAATGTCTCCATTTGAAAAAAATGTTTGCTCATTGGCAATTTTTAAAATAAAATATTTTTGCCATTTAGTCATTCTCTTATATATTTTAGACATTAGTCCCTTGTATGGCATTTCCTCTTAATTCATCAGATGTCTTTTGTTATATTGATTGTGGCCATTTACTGTGAAATAACTTTTTAGTGTGATCCAAATCCATTTGTCTACATTTTTCTTTTGTTACTTATGTTTTGGTGGAAGTGCCCAAGAAATTAGTCCTCAAACTACAATGGTACAGCTTTTCTCCTGTCGTCTAGTAGTCCTACAGTTTCCGCATTTATTATTTAATACATTTTGAGTTTATTTTTGTATAGAGTGTAATTTAAGGGCCCACTTTCACTCTTCTGCAGCTAGATTTCCAGGTTTTTCAACATCATTAACTGGTTAGACAGTCCCTTTCTCATTATATATTCTTAGCACCTTTCACTCTTTGGATCAGCTCTCAGAAAATGTCCCTACAATCTTATTGTACCCACCATATAACCTTCTTTCAAGGTACAGTAACTGTTTTGCTCCAGTCATATCTCATAAATGGGAACTGTGTGATAATATACTTACTATAAGGCATAACTCACAAAAGAATCTGATTTCAACTCCTTATGTCTGTGGTTCCATTAAAAAAAATTCTTCAAACATGGACTCCCTGGACATGAAAAACTACTTAGCTCGGCATATTTTATTTACTCAAGAGTTCTTTAGTTTCCAATATGAGGAACTCAACAGGATTAATTGTTTTCCCTTGTGGTGGTTTTAAAAAGAAGAGGCAGCGTAATTGTTGGAATAATTACTTAAAAGAAGTGGAAGTCTCTGAAAATATAGAAAAACTGGAAACATGTACCCTAAGTGACTTTAAAAGATACTTTGTATGATACATAAACAAAAGCAAAATCTAATGCTATTTTTTGGGGGTCCGGTCGTGGGCCTGAACTCTGGGCCTGAGCGCTGTCCCTCACTCTTCAGCTCAAGGCTAGTGCTCTACCATTGAACCACAGCGCCACTTCCGGCTTTTTTTTAATTTTTTCTGCTTCTGTAGTGCTGAGGAATCGAACCCAGGGCCTCATGCATGCAGGGCAAGTGCTCTACCACTGAGCCACCTTCCCAGCCCTCTAATGATATTTTTTGCCCAAACTATTTTAAAACACTGTAATTGAAACTGAATAAAAGATGAATTTTTAAATTTTATTTTATTGTCAAGGTGATGTAAATAGGGGTTACTGTTACATAAGTAAGGTAGTGAGTGTATTTCTTGCCTAACATGGTACCCCTCCCTCATTTTTCACCCTCTTTCCCTCTCCTCATCCCCCACTAAGTTGTAAAGATCATTTTCAAAATATTGTCTTGTGAATATCACTGTTGCATAAGTTCCCACTTTTGTCCTTTCTCTCACCATTTTGTTGTTCCCCTTCCCTTCCCTAGTTCAGATAAAAGTATATATAATGCCCAGGATACCAAAATCAAATATAGTGACAACAAGGGATAAACCATAGGGGGAAAACACAAAAGAAAAAAGAATCACATAGTACATTGAGAATGACAACAACAAAGTAAAACCTCTTGGGTCCATGTCTTAGAGTTCATTTTTCTTAGCATCATCTTATATGGTCATATGTACATAGCTATTGAGCTATTCTGCTCATCTGCTGAGATTATCCTACACATACGCTAATTATTACAAAAAATGGAGACCATGTACCTATCTTTCTTCATTTAATATGATTTTTCCTAGTCTGTCCATTTCCTTACAAATGGGCAGTGACATTCTTTCAGAAAGAAGAATCTGCATGGCAAAAGGCATAGCTAGCAAGGTCAGTAGAAAGCCCACAGATTGGGACATCTTCACTAGCCATACAACAGACAAGTATATCTAAAATATACTTAGAACTCAAAAAATTAAATCCCCAACATCAAATCCTCAAAGAAAAAAACACCTCATTAATAAGTGGGCTAAAGACTTAAAGAAAGACTTTTCTGAAGAGGAAATAAGAATGGCCAATTGATATATGAAGAAATGCTCAACTTCTTTAGCCATAAAAGAAATGCAAATCAAAAGAGCATTAAGATTCCACCTCACCCCAGTTAGAATGGCTAGAATCAAGAAATCTAATAATAACAAATGCTGGAGGGGATGTGGTCAAAGGGAATGCTACTACACAGTTGTTAGGAGTAAAAACTTGTTCAACCACTTTGGAAAGCACTATGGAAGTTCCTCAAAAGACTACCCAAAGAGCTCCACTATGATTTAGCAATCCCACTGCTGGGCGTTTACACAAATGACTACAAACAAGGCCCATCCTAAAGCTACCAGGCCAACTATGTTTATCACAGCATTATTTACCATAGCTAAGATATGGAACCAACTCAGATGAATGGATCAAGAAAATGTGGTGGAATTCTATGCTTCCATCAGAAAGATGAATGGTTTGAAGGCTATTTGATAAGTTTGCAGCCAAAGAAGCAAATGCATGAAGTTCAGGAAAAATAAAGAGGGTTGCCAGAAAAAGCCATTTGTCAGGAGAAAAATTCTGAAACCTGATATTTCTCAGTTTCAATTATAGTAGCAGGTAGAGAGTTAAAAAAAAAATGCCACAGTGGAACCCAGGAGCTGTTCCAGCTAACAGTTTTCCTATTGTTTTCTTTTACAGTAAATTGGGCTTTCTCAATAGCTATGTATAGTGTAAAAATCTTAAATTTATGGGATATGGATTTTCCCTCGTTCTATGACATGCTATCATTTGTGATTATCAAATATTTGCTTCAGTCTTTTTCATACAAGGCAGGATACTGGCCATTTAAAATTAAATTCCTAACTGTTACATTTCAGATAACAACTTTAGCACATGTTTGAAATGTTGAAATTACTGGTAAGACCAAATGAAGGGTGATGAATCCTTAATAGATACAAAAATAATGCAGAAATAGGTCAGTTGCTCTCATTAGAATTCTATCCTACTAAATCAGAAAACAATCAAAATGAAATGTAGCAGAAGATTTATTCATGCTTCCATTTTAACCTAAGTTTGGAATCATTCTTTACTGTAGGTTTATTCATTATAATTTTTAAAACCATACTAATACTCCATGAGCATGTCCAATTATTATTCATCTATTGCAAAGAAAATTATTTAAAACATGAGCTTCAATATGTTGCTTGCAAGTTAACCTGTACCTCATATCTTTTTACACAGAGAGTGTAGGTATAGCAGGTACCATATACAGCTATGGTATATACATAGTGAAACTACTGTAAAGAAAATTAATTTTGTTTGGTATTTTTTTTACTACAAGAGTGGAACTAATTTCCTCATATATAGATAGATAAAGAAATAGATACATGTACGCTATAGTATAAAATATATCTATACTATATACACTATGTGTACTATAGTATATAATATATATGTATGTGTGTATATATATATTGATATATATATATATACATATATATAGCTAACTAGCTGGCTAACTAGCTACATTTCCAAAGTGTGTAGACAAAGGCTTTCTATGGACTTAATTAGCATAATTACACTAAACATAATTAACACAATTGCATAATTAAACTAAATCTTCTACCCAGTTGAAGTGAATCTGGGCTGTGAGGCTTATTTAGTCTCTTGTTTATTTTTGCTTATTTTTGTTCAACTAAAAAAAGATATTGAAGCATTTGAGAACATCAGTAAATTTCCAACGAGAATTGTGAAATGAGCAAACATATTGGCACTGTTGATACCAGCCATAAAAGTTTCCTCTTAACCTTTTCTGCTTTATCTAGCCTGACCGTTTATTTGAGAAGCAGCTCTTGAAAAGCTATTAAATAAGGAAGGACGTGTCCTTTTTTTTAAAAAAAAAAAAAAAAAGCACAGTCCTAAGGATTTAGTAATGTAGTTCTGAGGATTAGGGAGAATTTATTAGGGTAGGAAATTATGTAGTGATTACAACACAGTACTGTTATCAATCATACCAAGGATTTTACAGACAGAATCTATTTAATTCCTTAAATACCACATAGTTAAAGCTTAGGATGTGCTGTTACCAAAGAGATTATACTATTAAAAAGATTGATAAAACCCAGTTACCAGTATAAAGGATTATATCAATATTTTAGAGGATAGCCAGGTCATTCTATATCATTAAAGCCAATAGTACATGAAATAGAAACCAAGCAAAACAAATATATAGATTTTGCCTAACTGGAAAAAATATGATGTTTTAATTCACAAGTTAGGGAATTCACACACACACACACACACACACACACACACACGTGCACGCGCACACATACACACACACACACACACTTATCTTTCTTTTAACTCATTCATGTAGCTTGGTTAAATATTTACTTATAACTTCAGCTTTAGAGTCAGTCAGTACCTTTGCAAATGTGAATTTTGATCCTAGTACAGAGAAGAATTTTTTCCTGGAAGAAAAATGAAGTGTTGTCACTTAGTTCTAATTTAGTTATATTAGATAGATTTTGGATTCTATAGTAATTCAGCTTCCAGATAATTTTCAAATCTTTTAAAAGGAGTAAAAGATTTTGATTTGAGAGCTAATCTAAACAAGTATTAACCATTAGGTCTAAGATATTATAATTAACTTCTTTGGAGAAAATAAGCAAAGGTCAACAACTGTACTTAAAAATGGATTCTAACAGAATAAAATTATGGTTAGGGCATTGGAGTCAGTTACTTAAAAACTTACCCTCTAACACATGAAAGCATGTTTTTTGTTGTTAAATTTTCAAATAGTACAAGGATGGGGAACACACATAACCGAAGTTTCTGCACCTAACTCCCTAAAATTACAAATCATCTTTATGGGCTTGAGGAGTCAGAAGATTTACATTTTAAATATACAATATATATTCACCTTTCACTAGTATGTAAACAAGAAAAAAAATGGTTTCACTCTTGAAATAAAGCAAGATATTCAATTATAGGAATTCCCCCAAAATCCTGAGACTTACCAATGCTGCCCTTGTTAGGAACCTACAGAAGGCAGTAGCCAGAGGGAATGTGGGTTCCAGAGGAAGATAGTACTCAATTTCAGATTTCCATGCTGACTGATGATAGGGCATGAGATGAGTCATTTTTATTGAATAATATATTCACTTTGGATTTTTCTTCAGTCCAAAGCCTATAATTTAATGGCAAGTGGTTGTTACCATAAAAATTAATGTAGAAAATCTCCCTACAGAAAAAATAGGAAATTAAAAACATGAACATGGGTATCTGGTCTCGCCTAAAATTGAGATAACTTCCTAAGAACACTGATGCTGCTGAGCTCTGCCAACTTGTATCTGAGAATATTGTAGTATTGTGTATAATACTTCAGAGTCTATTAACTTTTGTAGAATTTACTTTAATATGTTTATAACAGCTGATTTCATCATCACATTTCATGCCCGTTTTCACCTTCCATATTATGAATGAAATCATGATTGTCTAACTGCTTTTAATATTTTTCACTTATCTCCCAAATCAAGATAGGTATTTCTTTGTTTCGCCTTCAGCCAAGAGCTGACTACTCATTGAACATTGGCACATCTAATTGATAATAATTTTATGTGTCTTAGTACCAATAGTGCATCAAATTCAAAACATATTGAAAAGCAAACATATACTACTCTGTCACACATTTAATATTCAATCTGTATACAGTTTTTCTGGTTGGTTGCAAGATACTCATAACAGGTGGGGAAGTAAAATTACTGAAGGCGCTCCAATCTTAATTAACACAGTAATGCTATTATCTAGGCTTAAAATAATACCTTCACACTCTGTCTTTGTATCACCAAACAGGGAAATCAGTTTCTCCTTATTTTAACTACAGCTATTTCTGGTGCCTGTTACTGGCAGGGAGGCATTTCCTTCCTAACAAGGTATACAAATCCCCAAGAGTCCCTCTAACCTCCTTCTCTCTCCTTTGCAACTCACCTAATAGCCAATTAATCACCAAGTCCTGTCAGTTTAATTTCTTGAATTGATTTCAAAATCACCCTTCTCTTTATCCCAACGTTGATTGCTCTAGTTCAAACACAATTCAGTTGTCAGGATATCCCCCTGCAGCAGGCTGGTTCCTCGGCTTCCCATCTCATGGCCCCAGGATGTGCCAACCACCCTGCTGCATTCCTTCTTCAGTGATTGCGCTGAAATACCGGCATGATCTGCTCTTCTTCCATCCTAGTGCAGTCAACTTCAGTAGCTAATTTCTAAGAAGGTTGGCCATGCTTTCCCAGGTGGTTAATTATTTTCCTTATCTCTAGGCTTCTCCTACAGAAATATCTGAAACCTGATTATTTCTTTTTTTATTTTTTATTGTGAACATACCGTACAGAGGGGTTACAATTACATGGGCAAGATAATGAGTACATTTCTTATCAAGCATTGTAGCCTCCTCCTTTGTTTACCCTTCACATCCCTTCCCAGCCTCCCCCCTCCCCTCCCCAATCCTCCCCCATCCCACCAAAGTTGTAAAGTTTGTTTTTGACATGACAACTTGTACTTCTCATTATTGTAATGGGTCCACCTGTATCCTTATTTAAACGACATGTTTTTCCCCTTCCCCTCCACAAACTTTACCGACATCAAATACAGTGAAAGCAGGGGTTATACTGTGGGGGAGGGACATACAAAGCAACAAAGAAATAATCTTATAATTGCGTTGGAAACACATGCATGAAAGAAAAAACATTTAAATACATATCTTAAGGTTCATTTTCTTAACATCACCTTATCTCACCTTTTCTGCTTGACTCATACATATACTAGATATTGCAAATAAGGTAAACCATGGGACCTGTTTCTTTGGGATTGGCTTACTTCACTTAATATAATTTTTTCCAAGTCTTTCCATTTCCTAACAAATGGGGCTATGTCATTCTTTCTGATGGAGGCATAGAATTCCATTGTGTATATATACCACATTTTCTTGATCCATTCATCTACTGAGGGGCATCTGGGTTGG
>NW_012267288.1:2549439-2662056 GCF_000151885.1 Dipodomys ordii
GTTTAACTCATCTTGGTTTAGTTTTGGCATGTCAATATTTGCTAGGAAAAGGTCCATTTCTGTCAAGTTCTCAAACTTATTAGCATAAAGTTTTGAGAAATTTTCCCTTATAATGTTCTGAATCTTGGTTGTTTCTGTGGTGATATTTCCATTCTCATATCTGAGTTTATTTATTTGGATGTGCTCTCTTCTTTTTCTGATAAGATTTGCAAAGGATCTGTCAATTTTGTTAATTTTTTCAAAGAACCAACTCTTGGTTTTGTTGATTCTTTCTATAGTTTTTTTGGATTCTAATTCATTTAATTCTGATTTAATTTTAATTATTTCTTTCCATCTACTGGATTGGGGTTTATCTTGCTGCTCTTTTTCAAGGAGGGTCAGATGTCTTATTAAATTGTTGGTTTCAAATCTCTCCAATTTGTTGATGTTGGAACTCAGAGCTATAAACTTACCTCTGAGTACTGCCTTTGCTGTGTCCCAGAGGAGCTGGTAATTTGTGTGTTCATTTTTGTTGAATAGCATGAACATTTGAATTTCCTTTCTAATCTTTTCCATAACACACT
Source organism: Dipodomys ordii (assembly GCF_000151885.1). Classification (NCBI taxonomy): domain Eukaryota; kingdom Metazoa; phylum Chordata; class Mammalia; order Rodentia; family Heteromyidae; genus Dipodomys; species Dipodomys ordii. The sequence continues at coordinate 2,550,003 of NW_012267288.1, forward strand.
CGTGATTCAGCAGTGTGTTGTTCAGCCTCCATGTGTTACCAGACTTTCTTTGGTGGCTTTTGGTGTTTAGTTCTAATTTTATTCCCTTGTGGTCAGAGAGGATGCAAGGTATAACTTTAATGTTTCTGAATTTAGACAAGTTTGCTTTGTGGCCTAAAATGTGGTCTATTTTATAAAATGTTCCATGTGCTGCTGAGAAAAATGTGTATTCTGATGCTGCTGGGTGAAATATTCGGTAGATGTCTGTTAAATCTAGTTGATCTATGTAGCTGTTTAGATCTGTGGTTTCTCTGCTGAGTTTTTGCCGAATTGATCTATCTAGTGGGGAGAGTGGTGTGTTAAAATCCCCAACAATTAATGTCTTTGGATCTATGTTGGATTTCAGGGAAAGTAGTGGGAAACCCTATTATTTCTTGCATTTATTTTACATGCCTGCCAGTGCTATTTATTTTTCAAGGCTATGTATGCCGCTTCTCAGTTCATTGACTGCAAAACATGTATTCATCAATGAAAAACCTTGAGGATTTCATAATTCTGATTTCTAAAATGATCTCCAGTCTATAACAGTACATATTATATATTACAGTATTACAGTCTATTTATACACAATTTTATTGTTATACATCACCCTGCATCCTTATCTTTTTTATAAGAGAAATCTATATTTCCTTTCCAGAAAATGGACAACTCAAAGGCAAGCAGAATGTATTTTTTATTCTTTTTTCCCAGTCTTGAGACTTGAACTCAGGGACTGAATACTGTCCCTGAGCTTTTTTTGCTCCAGGCTAGTACTCTACCACTTGAGCCACAGTAACACCTCCAGCCTTTTCTATTTATCTGGTATTGAGGAATTGAACCCAAGGCTTCATGCATTCTAGGTAAGCACTCTACCATTAAGCACATTCCCAGAAGAATGGGTTGATTATTTTTAGAATCTACAACTTCTGTTTCAAAATCTGGGAAATACTTATTCCGACTCTGGGGAACTATGAGAGAAAATTGGGCTTAATTTCAATCCTCTATGGATGCCCTCTAGAGATACTGTTACAAGTCACCTAATCCTTGAGGGGAGAAGGTGTCATGAAACATCTTAATTGAAGCCAAAAATCATGTGGAGCTATCATCTTCCACATTACATGGGATTTTAGGAAATATCTTATGCTGAGCTGCTACTGAGGTTAGGCTAGTTGGAGACAGTCAAAATCTCAGAGGGCTGGAAAAAAAGGCAAAGATAGTGATAGCATGACATGAGAACCACCATGATACTGTGAGTGAAAGCCAGAATCACTGCCTAACCTTTGCACGAAAAATCTTATGATGAATTTTATATGTTCCAAATCTGGAGAAAAGAAAACAATAATGGTAGAAGGAAGTGAGGACCACAATGACACTGCGTGTGATGCAACACTGACTGATCTTTGAAATAAAAGAGAAAAATCTCATTATGAATTAATGTTTGCCAAATATCTCCAGGTTTACACAATATTCCTTTATGCAGTATATATGCTAAACTATAAAACCAAAATGGGTCAAAATGGAAATGTGCTCAACAAATAGCTTTGCTGACTGGTCTATTTATTATTCTGCTTTTGCAGATATATTGCTGTAGTTGAATTTACTCCAGATTACTCAAATATTTTATTTTTTAAATAAATTAGATTTTAAAAAATATGTTAGAGATTACATCTATTAATCCATAATAGATTTTCCATGCCTGACTCTGTTTTTACTTTATAAGTACTAAAATTAATAGTAGAAGAAAAGTAGTGTTTATTAGTTCCAAAAGAAAAGGTAATCTAAAGATAAGTGAAGAGAGATTTAAGACATAAATTTTGAGCCTACTGTTTTTGCATATATCAATGCAATTTCCCTTGCTGAATTTTAACTAACTTTCTCAAGATTATAAGCCTAGTATATAATGTGGATAGGACTCATCCTGGATTGACTAGTCATGAAGTCTCCATATCAAATACTTTTCTTACACTATATACAGTATGCATGGGATTAACATTTAACAAGGCATGTTGAATTAGATTTAAAATCTACAGAGAACAAAGTGACTTACCCTGTAGAGTTGACGCTGTAATAGAAAGAACAATGAGTAAACATAATAGACAACTAGGTTATCCAATGTAGAAGAATATACATACAGTAGCGGAGGGATCGATGTGTGAGGGAGACTGAAATGTTTGGTAACTGGTGTTTCTTAATTGGTTAAATTTGTTAGATGAAAGTTCTAACCCTCTCATCAGTGAAAGAGAATCTGGCAGGCAGGACAGACACCTTTGAATAAAATTGCTTTCTAGCTTTCAGACACTCAAACCAGAACACTTGCTCTTCTCTGTCTAGAACCTCCCAGGTGTCAGATTTGAACCATAAGTTATCTTGGTTCTCAAATATCTAATATTTATTTTTTTATTTTCCTTATAGTCAAAAGATGCCAGGCATATCTTCATATGATTATTTGTCATCATTCTATATTGTTTGGTAAGCCATCATCTTACATCTCTTGGCCAGGATGTATGCTTTTGTTTTTGTTATCTGTAGTGGTACTGAGGTCTATACTTGGGGTCTCATACTTGTTGGGGTGGCATTCTATTACTGGTCCCTATCCTTAACCCTGTTTTTCACTGGTTATTTTAGGATAGGGTCTACCTTCTTATAGCAGAGTATGCCACCTACTTTAGACTTTCGTATAATTGATGGGATCATATATTACTTCCCTTTACTGAGATCAAGTCTCCTGGACTTTTCTGCCCAGGCTGTCCTGGATCCAGGATCCTTACATTCTCCTCCTCTTAAGTAGGTAGAATTATGGACATGAGCCATAAGTGTCTAGCTTTTTGGCCAACTTTAAGATTGTGCTGTTGAGTCTTTAACTCTCATTTCCTATATGGGGAGCAGGAAATTCTCTGCCTCCCTCCCACCTTTCCCTCTCCCTCTCCCTCTCCCTCTCTTTCTGGCTCTATGTGCCTCTGTCTCTGGCTCTGGCTCTGGCTCTCTGGCTCTCTCTATGTGTGTGTCTCTCTGTCTCTCTCTCTGTCTTTGTCTCTGTCTGTCTCTCTCTCTCTCTCTGTCTCTCTGTCTACCCGCCCACTCCTGGACAGGGGAGTTGCAGTTATGGCAGAGCTTTTTAACTCCACCCCCAATAACAGAAATTGCTTTCATTCTATCACAATATACACATTGATTCTTAATCCCATAAAAGCAAAAGTAACTGATGTAAAAGTTTCCCTTAGTTAAAAAAATGCTATAAGGAACATTATGAAATGTGACTAGAAAAAACTGAAAATCAATCAAGGCAACACAGCAAGAATGCCAAAACCGAATTGAAAACTTCAGAATCTCATTAATATGTCCCCTCAAAGCAGCTGAGTTACTCAGACCCTGATGGAGCCCATGCGATTTCTTAGTCCCCAAGTTCACAGTGTGAGTTTTACTCAGGCAGCCAAGTCTAAATGAGAAAACCTAAGAATGTTCAGTAAACTTTCTTACTGAGATCTGAATGTTATCCCATTAAAAAGTTCCAACTTATATTGCACATTCTGAAAGCATCATTCCCCAAATCTTTGTATGTTAGATGTGAATCAAGTTTCCTGGAGAAGCAACGCAACTGTGCCGAACTTAAGGAGGAGAAGGAAATAGGTGGAACACAGGATCCAATTTTCAGACTTGCCAAGCAGGGTTCCAACTCCCAAGAGGGTAGCAACCATCTCCACACCTGGATGTCATTAAATGTAACATTGTTGCTGGCCAGAATGGAACCAGAGCTGAACTTGGACACTCCAGACTTAACAGCCACCTGAGACAAAATTGCCAAAAAAAAGTAAATTTTGGAAAACAATGGTCTCTAAATTCATGTCACTATCCTTTCATATAAACATAACACAGAGAAAAACAAACAAACAAAAAGCTGCATAGTCATTTTCCTGCTGGCAACATTTTCAATTCAGTAGAAGCAGGGAGGTGCCACCACAGTCTTTTCTAAAATAGAAAGAAAATTTAAATGATCATCTTATGAATTTGATTAAAGTAAGCATGGAACCTTCTAGCTAAATGGTACGGTAATGTCTTCCTTGATGGATGCTTATTACTAGCATTTTCCTGGAAAACGTAGACTGTAAATAAATGAGTATATGTTCCAGTTTTCCTCATACATTCTGCATGATAGACGTCTCAGTCAAGGAGAATAATGACTCTCTTAAGGGAAGTTTCAGAACCTTAAAGAAGAACAGAATAGACTGTTCAAATTAAACTTACATTCAAATTAAACTTCTCATGTTGGAAAAATGAATAATTGCTGCTTTTTTCAATGCAAATAGACAGTATCTATATCTATCTATCTATCTATCTATCTATCTATCTATCTATCTATCTATCTATCTATCTATTCTATCCCCTATTCTATCCCCTTCACAGGAGGATACATAAAAATCTCTTCAGGAAGAAATGTGTTTCTATTATAATAACATATATATAGGATTTTAAAAGGTTTGAAATGATTTACTATAATACATAGATTTTTGGCAGTACTAGGGTTTATATTCAGTACCTTATATTTGTAAGCACATGGTCTATATTTTTAGCTCTTTTGAATCTGATTAATTTTGAGATTAGATCTTCCATTTTGCTCTGGCCATGCCTGAGCTGAGATCTTCTTATTTTATGCTCTCCCCCATAGCTAACATGACAAACTCACACCACCACACATGTGTTTCTGTTGGCATGGAGATCTGACAAACAATTTTTACTTGCACTCTCCTGGAATGTCAATCCTCTTGAATTTGCCTCCCATGTAGCTGAGATAACAAACACATAGCAACAGGCACAACTGTTGGTTGAGATGGAGTCCCGAAGTTTTTGCCCAGCCTGGCCTCAAACTGTGATCCTTCTGATCTCTATCTCTTGAGTAGCTAGGATTCGAGGTGTGAGCCTCTAGCCCCTGGTTACATAATTATTTTAAGTGATATTTTTGTTTTAGTAGACTACATGTTTTATTTTCTTTCCAATTTGTCGATGTTTTCAAAGAGTTATGACTTAAGTATTAACATTAAAATGTTGCTCCAAATACTTGGAAAATTTAATTTGGAAAAGCCTATGAAACCAACAATCAATATAAGAAAATAAAACTGTCTTTGAAGTCATATGTACCTCTGATTCATGAGGTAGTTTGGCTCTCAAATATCCCCCAGAGTTTAATTGGAAGGCTTGGTCCTCAGGGAGGTGTCAGGGAGGCAGGGGAATCTCCAGGGGGTGAGGTGGGGTCTAAGGAAGAAAGTTGGATCATCTTCAAAATGCCCTGGAAGAAATATTTGCTTAAAAGATGCAATTCCTTGGGCCTTAAACCAAGAAATTCATATCCATTTAGATATTTTAGGGTTTTGTGATATTACTTATGGGAAAGCATATATTTTACTTTTCTTCTTGTTCTTCTTTCTATCTCTTACTGAAACCCATAAGCAATTCTTGAGGTAAACTATGGAAGAGGTAACAGATCTTAAAACCAGAGGCTATGTCTAAAGCTCCCAAAGAGAATGTCTATTTTTTTATTGTGAAAATACCATACAGAGGGGTTACAATTACATGAGCAAGGTAATGAGTACATTTCTTATCAAGCATTGTAGCCTCCTCCTTTGTTTCCCTTTCCCATCTCTTCCAATCTCCCCCCCCCACTCCCACCAAAGTTGTAAAGTTCCGTTTTCGACATAACAATTTGTACATCTCATTGTTGCAATGGGTCCACCCGTATCCCTATTTAAACGATTTGTTTTTTCCCTTCCCCACCACAAATTATACCAACATCAAATACAGTGAAAGCAGAGGTTATACTGTGGAGGAGGGACATACAAAGCAACAAAGAAATCATCTCCTTACTCCAGGCAGGTCAGAATCCTGCTGGTACAATTTATTCCCGCTTACTTAAGCTAGAATTCCTCTGGATAGACATTAATATGCAGGGATGGATTTATGATTTGCAGAGAAGGATGATCTGGCTCCTTTAGCAGGCTTCTTATTGGTGCCCTATAAGATTCTTGCTTGGCAAGTGTCTGGTTTAGTAACATAAACCATTATCAGGATTCATCTCTGAGGGTGGGATAAGAAGAGAAGCTGAGCTACAAAGAGAAATGAAAGTTCCTTCTTCAGCACCTGGAGTCCTGTGAAATCAGATATTAATTTGTCAGTCTCTCCTACTGACTGTGCACCAAAACATTAAAGGAAGTTAGAGGAACATGCTAAAGTCTCTGAGAACATTTTAAAAATTTCCAAAGGGTTTTTGAACGATGACCAACAAATGTATAGTCTTCCCCGCTAATAACATTGCTGCCTGAATTTATAAACTGTTATACTTTTGCTTTCTGAGAAACCTACAAGGTTGTCACTGACATTACAGTGTACACTAGGTGATTTCTAGCTAGCCTACTGACATCTTCTTTTCTTAATGCCGGACAAGTTCAGACCCTGGCCTCACATTCCATGCCTCTGGTGACTTCTGCTACCCTCCCTTCCTCTCTCCTGCCTTCATCTTTGTCTCCACTGGAGTAAGTGACCACTACCCTCAAGTCAATTTTCCATTAGTTTTTGAGTTGACCTCTATGACCAACCATTGAGTAACAAGATGGAGAACAACTAAAAATGTCTACAAATACATCCACCTTCCTGAGTATAACCAGTTAATAGTATAACCTAGTGTGGAAAAAGAGAAAATAGTTCTAATTATTATATAAGTTAAGCATTTACATTTAAATGACAAGAAATTGGCAGTTAGATGATAAAATATCAAGCATACTGGCATTCTCTGGAAGCCTTTAAGAGAGCATAAGTTCTGCTAGAATTCAGAAGATGTGAATCTGTGACAATTATATTGTCTTTTGGTTATTTTGATTTACTAATTAGTAATTATTGTCTCCATCTGCTATTTCTCTTGTGTTATTCATAAAGGATTGAATGCCTTTGAATTTCTTAGTACTCAATACAGAATGGGGGAGAAGGCAGGGAATGAAGGAAGATGGTTCCTAAACTTCAACCCTGTATCAAATATTCCATTGATCTTTAAGATTAAAAACACAGTAATGTACATTCTAAAATATTAAAAGTGCTTTATTTAAGTTCAAAGATGTTCATGAAAGGGGAGCTTATTGATTTTAAAATCTGTTTTAATTGTCTCATAGTCATTGTTCTTATCTATGGTGAAACATGAAATGTTCTAACACACACATTCTGTCAGTAATGCTCAAATCATAGTAAACATATCCATGTCTGAAAACATTTGTCATTTCTTTGCTGAGAAAATCTTTAGAATTGTTTTCTTTTAGCTCTTTTAAAGTATTCAGTACATTGTATTTAACTATAGTGGCCCGGCTAGGGAATAGATTACCAGAACTCATGTCTCCCCTCTGTAACTTAGTACCTGATCATCAACTTTTCTTCAACTTTCCCTGAACTCTACCCACCTCAGCCTCTAGTAACTATTTAATGTAACACTAATTTCAGCTAAATCAAATAGATTCTTACTTCTCTCCTACAAAAAATATTGTTAATGGGATGCTAAAAATATTAATATTAATATTGTTTACTCTGAAAATAAATGTGGGGGGTAACACTTCAAAAAGAAATGTACTCCTTACATTACTTATGTAACTATAACCCCTCTATATATCACTTTTACAATAAATTTAAATTAAAAAATAAAACTGAAAAAGAAACATGTTTGTTAATTTGAAGATGTGTTTAGAATATCAACTTTTTTATATTAAAAATGTTTATGTTTCAAACTCTACTACAAAGTCATAGTAATCAAAATAGCTTGGTACTGGCACAAGAACAGACCTCAAGACCAATGGAATATAATGGAAAACCCAGAAATGAACCCACAGACCTATAGCCATCTAATATTCGAGAAGGGAGCAAAGAAAATAGAATGGAAGAAAGACAGCCTCTTCAGTAAACGGTGCTGGCAAAACTGGTTAATCACTTGTAGAAAACTAAAGCTAGATCCTTATACATCACCCTGCACCAGAATCAACTCCAAATGGATCAAAGGCCTCGGAGTCAAAGCAGACAATCTGAAAACATTACAGGACGGAATAGGAGAAACCCTAGGTCTCCTTGACAGTGTTGCCTCTTCCTTTGGTTTCCCATCTCCACAACTACATCCCACTACCCCCACCCCCTAAATTGTAAGTTCTTTTTTCAACATAGCATCTTATACATCTCATTGTTGCAAAAGGTCCACCTGTATCCCTATTTAAACCATTTGTTTTTTCCCTTCCCCTCCACAAATTATACCAACATCAAATACAGGGAAGACAGGGGTTATACCGTGGGGGAGGAACATACAAAGCAACAAAAAAAATCACATGGTACCTTATAAATAGATTAAAAACAATAGCAAGAAAAAAAACACTTGTGTCCTTATCTTGGTGTTCATCTCACTTAACATCATCTTATCTGACTTCTTCTGCTTGACTCAGACATATGCTAGTTATTGCAAATAAGTGAAACCATGGGACCTATGTTTTTTTGGGCCTGGCTTACTTCACTCAATATATTTTTTTCCAATTCTTTCCATTTCCTAACAAGTGGGACAATGTCATTCTTTCTGATGGAGGCATAGAATTCCATTGTGTCTGTATACCACATTTTCTTGATCCATTCATCTACTGAGGAGCATCTGGGTTCATTCCATATCTTTTTTTTGGTGGGGGGGGTCCAGTCGTGGGGCCTGAACTCTGGGCCTGGGTGCTGTCCCTCAGCTCTTCAGCTCAAGGCTAGTGCTCTACCACTTGAATCACAGTGCCACTTCTGGCTTTCTTTTTGCTTATGTGGTGTTAAGGAATCGAACCCAGGGCCTCAGGCATGGAAGGCAAGCGCTATACCACTGAGCCACCTTCCCAGCCCCTCATTCCATATAAACATAGTTGGGGTGGTAGCTTTAGTATAGCCTTGTTGTGATCTTTGGGTAAATGCCCAAAAGTGGGATTGCTGGGTCATAGGGGAGCTCTATGTGGAGTCTTTTGAGGAACCTCCATACTACTTTCAAAAGTGGTTTAACAAGTTTACACTCCCACCAACAATGCAATAAGGTTCCCTTCTGTCCACATCCCCTCCAGCATCTGTTGTTATTAGAGTTCTTGATTCTAGCCATTCTAACTGGGGTGAGGTGGAATCTCACTGTTGTTTTGATTTGCATTTCTTTTATGGCTAGAGATGTTGAGCATTTCTTCATGTGTCTATTGGTCATTCTTATTTCCTCTTCAGAAAACTTTCTCTTTAAGTCTTTAGCCCACTTATTTATTGGGCAGATGTTTCTTTGAGGATTTATTTTTGGGGGATTTAATTTTTGAGTTTCAAGTATATTTTAGATATGAGGCCCTTGTCTGTTGCATGGCTAGTGAAGATCTTCTCCCAATCCATGGGCTTTCTATGGATCTTGCTAGCTATGTAGTTTGTCATGTTAAGCTCTGCAGCTTCATGCAATCCCACTTGTCCAACCTGTCATTGATTTGTTGTGTTTCTGGGTCTCTATTAAGAAAATTTTGGCCTGTGCCAAGGAGACCTAGGGTTTCTCCTATTCCTTACTGTAATGTTTTCAGGGTGTCTGCTTTGACTCCAAGGTCTTTGATCCGTTTGGAGTTGACTCTGGTGTAGATGATATATAAGGATCTAGCTTTAGTTTTCTACAAGGGATTAACCAATTTTTCCAGCACCATTTACTGAAGACTCAGTCCCTATTTCTGATAAAACATTATAATGATACTTGTTATGTTTATGATCATCCTCTAGAACATTGATTAGTAAGTAGGATAATTTAGTCTGAAAACTCCTCCTCCTAAGATTTACATGGAGATAAATTTTATGTATATAGCACATTATTTATTCTGGAGCATTTTAAAACGAATCATTACACAGATAACAATAACAATCCAAGACACTTAGCTAATTGAATTTAAGGTAGAGCTGAAGAGCTGAGGGACAGCCCCCAAGCCCAGAGTTCAGGCCACATGACCGACAAAAAAAAAATAAGTGATGTCATAACTGTCTTCAGATTATTATCAAGTAATTAGTTGAATATTACTGCTTAGTAGTGGAGTAGGCAATTCCATTTATGTTATTATACTCAATATTCCTTCCATTTGAAAGAGATAAATCTTTTGAGACCTTTGTCTCAAGATATGATACCGTTGTCCTTTGTATTACTAGTGAGCTCAAAAAATTAAATCCCCCAACAACAAATGCTCAAAGAAACAACTGCCCAATAAATAAGTGGGCTAAAGACTTAAAGAGAAACTTCTCTGAAGAAGAAAGAAGGATGGCCAATAAACACATGAAGAAATGCTCAACATCCCTAACCATAAAAGAAATGCAAATCAAAACAACATTGAGATACCACCTCACCCCAGTCAGAATGGCTATAATCAAGAACTCTAATAACAACAGATGCTGGAGGGGATGTGGACAGAAGAGAACCTTATTGCATTGTTGGTGGGAGTGTAAATTTGTTCAATCACTTTGGAAAGCAGTATGGAGGTTCCTCAAAAGACTCCACATAGAGCTCCCCTATGACCCAGCAATCTCACTTTGGGGCATTTACCCAAATGTTCACAAACAAGACCACACTAAAGCTACCAGCACGACTATGTTTATTGCAGCATTATTTACTGTAGCTAGGATATGGAACCAATCCAGATGCCCCTCAGTAAATGAATGGATCAAGAAAACGTGGTATATATACACAATGGAATTCTATGCCTCCATCAGAAAGAATGACATTGACCCATTACTTAAGAAATGGAAAGACTTGGAAAAAAACATATTAAGTGAAGTAAGCCAGGCCCAAAGAAACATAGGTCCCATGGTTTCCCTTATTTGCAATAAATAGTATATGTCCAAGTCAAGCAGAGAAGAACAGATAAGTTGATGTTAGGGGAATGAACCCCAAGATAAGTACTCAAATGCAATTGTTTCTAACATATTTACAAGGTGACTTTTTTTTGGGGGGGTCCGGTCGTGGGCCTGAACTCTGGGCCTGGGCTCTGTCCCTTAGCTCTTCAGCTCAAGGCTAGCGCTCTACCACTTAAGCCACAGCGCCACTTCCAGCTTTTTTCTTTTTGCTTATGTGGTGCTGAGGAATCGAACCCAGGGCCTCGAGCATGCAAGGCAAGCGCTCTACTACTGAGCCACCTTCCCAGCCCTAAGGTGATTTTTATGTTGCTTTGTATGTCCCTTCCCCATGGTATAACCCTGCTTTCACTGTATTTGATGTTGGTATAATTTGTGGAGGGGAAGGGAAAAAACAAATCATTTATCTAGGGATACAGGTGGACCCACTGCAACAATGAGATGTACAGTCGTTATGTCGAAAAACAAACTTCACAACTTTGGTGGGGGAGAAGATCGAGTGGGGGGAGGATGGGAAGGGATGGGAAGGGGAAACAAAGGAGGAGACCACAATGCTTGATAAAAAATGTGCTCATTATCTTGCCCATGTAATTGTAACTCCTCTGTATGGTATTTTCACAATAAAAAGAAAGAAAGAAAGAAAGAGATAAATCTCTGAAATGGAGATGTCATTCTGCGACTGTTATCCTCACGTTATCTAAGGGTTCAGTCCTCAGGTTCAGGCTCTGTGTGATCTCTGTCCTATTTTTGTGGCCTTGAGTGGCAGGAATCTCATTAGAAGAACTGATAAGCAAATGAGAATTAGGGAAGAATCAAATATTATGAACTCAGTAAACCAGCAAAGCTCTATCATAAAGAAGAAATATTACCAATATGTTCTATAGACTCAGTACAATCTTCATTGGAATCATAATATATTCTTCACAAAACTAGAAAAAAGTCTTTAATCTTACCTGGAAAAACAGAAAAAATTCAGAGATTTCCATACAAAAAATTTAACATTAATAATGTTAAAATAAATGTAGGATCAATTGAGTATTTACAATACCCTAGACACTATAATGAACCCTCGATGTGCATAATTTTCTAACTTTACATATAATGGAAATGAAGATCTGAGAGACAAAGTTTTTCATTATTTGTAACCAGACTGTTAACAGAGAACAGGATGCATTGTCTCCAAGTAGGCAAAAGTAATCCACTATGACACTGATTGAAAATGCAGTAAAATCAACCTCAGCTCATTATTGCATAAAACTCTCCACTCTATTAGTATGGATTTCATCTTTCCAGTTAATTCTGTTATTTGGATTTCTTTAATAGAAACTTGGACAACATTTTCTTTTTCTCCTTTATTCCTTGCATATAAGACAGCTTTTTCATACGTTTATCTAGATGAATTGATATAGACTCCATATCTTATAGTCATGGTTCCAGTGAAAATATTCAAAAGACTTAACTGATAGGGCCCTGCAACAAGAAGTCAAAACTACAAAGCAATCAGGCTCAACCCGAAAGGTGTAGATCAGCTGCAAAGCCCCCCACAAGAATAATTAACAACATTGCCAAATAAAGAAACTCCTGATTAACTGCTTCTCTCTTCTATTACATATTAACTTGTCATAATAAATCTTTAACTCCTGAAGGAATCACAGAAGTTGTAGTGGAGAGAATTAGGGCTTTGGGCTTATCTAGGCTTGATGCTCCCTTTTATATGAGCACATCCTTCCTCTCGTAGTCTGGAAACAGGAGCTACAGTGAGTACTCTTCAGAGCCTTCCAACGATGAGATCTATGTCTGTGTCATAGATCTATGAGCTCTATGTCTGGTTCTCCATGCAATGCATTCAGAGCTGGAGCATCTTGTATGTCGTTGTCCTCTTCTTGTGGCCCTGCAGGGATTCTCCTTTTACTGTTCCTCCAGCCTCTGCTTCTCTCATGGACAATCCTAAGGCCAAGATAACAGAGAAGCAGCATTTTTTTTTAGTTAATCTTTTTTTTCCTTGAAAACTAGTTGTGCATTTTTTGTTTTGTTTTTTTATTGTGAAAATACTGTACAGAGGGGTTACATGGGCAAGATAATGGGAAAAAATAATAATCATTTGTTTTATAAATCCTATGCATGTCTTCCTTTGCTCTTCTCTGAGTACGTTTCTCGTGAACTTGTTAACCCCTCCTTCATTTTTCTCCCTCTTTCTCTTCCCTTACCCTTCCCCCACATTGTACAGATTATTTCCAACTTATTGTCTTGTGAATATCACCCCTTTGTCCTTTGTCTCACTATTTTGTTGTCCCTCTTACCTTCCTTAATTCAGATTAACACAGATACAATACATAGAATACCAAAACCAAATACAATGACAATAGGGCATAAACCATAGTGGGGAAAAAAGCAAAAAAGAAAAAAAAGTAGTGTAGTACATTAAGAACAACAATAACAAAGAAAAACCTCTTGTGTCCATGTCTTGGAGTTTTCCAGTGATGACTTTTTATTCTACACCTTTGCCATTTGTACTTCAGAGAGCCATGTTTTGGTTTTGCCTTTGCTGGTTATCTCAGTCAAAATATACAACAGACTCAATTCTCATCCCATTTTACATTTTAAAAGCTGTATATCACCTCCATATCTTGCCATTACCATCCTCTTAATCCTCTTAGTAGTGAAAACCAGAAATCTGGAGACTCTTCTGTCACCACCTCTACCTGTCCACAAAGCTTATCCTTTAACCATGTATCTATCTGTGTGTTTATGTATGCATTTATGTATTTCTTTACACTTCTTTTTTCAGAATTTAAAAAGATTGCACAGGGAAATCTAGTATATGTCTAGGACAAGCAGAAAAGGTCAAAAGCTATGTACATATGACCATATAAGATGATGCTAAGCAAAATGAACCCCAAGATAGGGGTTTTAAAGTTTTTATAATGAACTATGTGATTTTTTTGTTTCTTTGTATGTATTTCTCCCACGGAATAACCCCTGTTTTCACTGTATATGATTCCAGTGCCCTGCATCTTGTGCATACACTTTCTAATTTGGAGAGAGTTGGGTCTTCGTCCGTCCCAAGAAAGATGGACAGGGTCCGAGGAAAGGTAAGTGCAGCGCATGCCCATTCCCCAGCCTCCTCAGCCCAGGAGACAATCAAACACAGCAGGGAGCCAAATCCAGCAGGTAGAAAAACTCCTTTATTAACAGAGAGCAGCCCTTTATAAAGCCAAAAAGGGCGGGTGGCATGGCAAGGGAGGAAGAGGAACCAATCACTGTCAGGGTCACACCCTATCATGCACCTAAGCCTTCAGGGGCTGGTTAGGCACTGATCGGAAGGTCAATTGGGCTCTGCCCCCTCTATTCTCTCCCCGTGCCATCTTTGCTGCCCATTTGCTCTACAGTAAATTGGGCTCTGCCCACTCAACCCCCTCTCCCTCTCAGCACCATCTTTGCTGCCCATGTGCTCTACAGGAGAGGGGGAGGGAAATAACAAAATGCTGAAATAAGGATATAGGTTGACCCATTGTAACAATGAGATGTACAAGACACTATGTTGAAAATGAACTTTACAACTTGGGGTGGGGGAAGAGTTGGGGAGGTGGGGAGGGAAGAGATGGTAGGGGAAAAACAAAGGAGGAGGTAACAATTCTCAATAAGAAATGTACTCACGCGCTGGGAAGATGGCTCAGTGGTAGAACACTTGCCTTGCATGTCTGAGGCCCTGGGTTCGATTCCTCAGCACCACATAAGCAAAATGAAAAAAGCCGGAAGTGGTGCTGTGGCTCAAGTGGTAGAGTGCTAGCCTTGAGCTGAAGAGCTGAGGGACAGCGCCCAGGCCCAGAGTTCAGGCCCCATGACCAGACCCCCCCAAAAAAAAATATATATATATATATATATACTCATTACCTTACTCATGTAACTGTAATCTCTCTGCATAGCATTTTATTATATATGTGTGTATATATTATATATATATATATATATATATATATATATATATATGGTTGCACAGGGGATTACAATTTAGTGTATCCACCTATGTTTCAAGTTTTTCCTGTTCAGTCTCCCTTTTCACCATTCTCTCCTATTCCATATATTCCCTTCCCCCAAAGTCACTTATCAGTTCCCATTTCCTTTATCCTATATGGACATTAAATACTCTTACCATTCCCCTTTTAATTCATTCACTGCCTTCCCACTAGCTCTTTCCCTTACAGTTTTGTTTCAGCTTTTGGTTTCCATTTTGTTAATCTAATAATTATTCCATAAGATTACTCCATGGGGATTCACTCCATGTACCATATTTTAGTCAACTAAATCATATACATAAACATACCCATTCATTTGTGATTATATGAAAAGTTGTATTTTTGGCATGAGATCCACATATGAAAGAAAACATGTGACCTAGAGACACCACTCTTGGTTATTTATCTGAAAAACTACACGTCAGGCACAGCCTGCACAGCTCTAATTATCACAGCACAGTTCACAGTAGCCAAGTTCTGGGAATATCCCAGAAGCCTCCATATCAGATGAATACATTTTTAAATGTGATATATTACAATTAATTAATGTATTCATACATCCATTCAGTCATTCAATCAATGAATGTTCACCAAGAAACTGTTATGATTTAGGCACACTGAAGAAAATAGGAAGCAAAGACAAAATTTATTTCTACTTTCATGGAGGAAAATCAGACTTGATTTTTAGATTTTCTTCATAAATGATTTTTATCAGGATCACATTAAACAAATACACAAAACTGATTCTTTGAAGATTGAATTCAGGGCCTCACATTTATTTAGACTTGCTTTTCTTGGCTGGTACATGGCCACTTGAGCCATGCTTCCAACTTTACCTTTTACTGGTTACTTGGGTGATGGAGTCTAGCAAATTATTCTGCCTGAATTAACCTTCAACCATGATCCTTTAAATCTCAGCCACCTTAAAAGCTATTACAGTTATGAGCCATTAAACTGATTTTTAAATCATCCAACACTTCGTTTTGTCTTGTGCTATAGTTAATAGGAGCATGTCTATCTTTTTCTCCAGATTGGAAGTGAAGGGACCATATGCCATTCATTTCTACAGAGTGTACTTGAACCAGTCAACAGTTAATAAATATTCACTGAATGAGAAGAGGTAGAAGAAATGAGTTCTGAGATGTCAAATGGCTGGATATGATCATCTCCTTGGAGGAAATAAAGGAACACATTGTCCGCTTTAGGTTTGCAAAGTAAATTAAAATTTGCTCATCAATCTTCCTGTTTCATATTCAAGAATCCATGAGTAGAATAAAGCAAGATTCTGTTAATGCACTGGAAAAGGATCTGTCAAGGAGCTAGAATACCTTGTATAACCATAGGTTTGGGAGATTTGGGACAGGATGCTGCCTACCTCTCCATGCCTACATGCTTCTTTTTTTTCTTTTTTTTTAAATGTTGCATTTTTTAATTGTCAAGGTGATGTACAGAGGGGTTACAATTACATAAGTAGGGTAATAAGTACATTTCTTGTTGAACTTGTTACCTCCTCCCTCATTTTTCTCCCCCTTTCCCTCCCTCCCAATCCCCCCACCCAAGTTATACAGAATATTTCTAACATATTGTCTTGTGAGTAGATTGCATTGGTTGCCCCCTTGTCCTTTTTCTCAGCATTTCGTTGTTCCCCTTCCCTTCCTTAATTCAGTTAAACATATATGCAGTACTCAGGGTACCAAAATCAAGTACAGTGACAACAGAGGCTATACCATAGGGGGGAGAATAAAACAGAAGAAACAAGAAATCACATAGCAGATGAGCAGAATACCTCAATAGCTAGATATGTATGACCATATAAGATGCTGCTAAGTGAAATGAACTCCAAGGAAAGTATACAAGAGGTTTATCTTTTTTGTTGTTTATAATGTACTAAGTGCTTCTTTACTCGAGTTGCTTTTATTAGATTTTCTAACATATTAAATGCCTTGATTTGATTCTGAAAAATATCATAATCATCAAGTTCATTAGAACTCAGTAGCTCACAAAATTCTGACAGCTAAATACATAGCTCCCAAAAAAGTAGAAAAAAGTTGATTTTAATACAACAGGACAGGCTGATGATTTATCCAAGGATAAACTTGAGTCTCAAGAAGAATAATCAATGAGAGAAACAAATTGCTTCGCCTTTCTTTGTACCCAAAAGAACATGCTTGTCTTCCTAAGTATTAAATATCAGTGTGGATAGAGTCAAAATAACACTGAAGAAAATTATATGTGTGTTCCATTTGAAATTGCTACTGATTTGCAAAGTGTTCTGTAACTTGCTTATTGCTTTCTGGACTATTATAAAAATAGCATATTCAGTGCGTTCTCACTCCTAAGAATATTGGAGTTGCTCAATGTGAAGGGATGGAATGAATGATGATATGTTTGCCATGCAAATCTCAGCACCACAAATAATGCAATATTTCTTCTTTTCACTAATTCATATTTTATGAGTCCTATTTTTAACTACGTGCCTCCTTCTTTGACTTTAATTATGCTCCAGGGAGTCTGCTGCACACAAAAGACATTTGCATTGATATTTCTAAAATGAACTTACTCCTTTGGTAGACTATGTCTGATTCATCCATATCTACTCTCTTGACATGAAGAAACAACACTGATATTACTTGATTACTCATTCTCCTGCTCCATTTATGACACTCTCCAGGATGGCTAATGAAGTAAAAAAGGCAATGCTTATCCGTATCACCCCCAGAGAAAGACTAGTTTTTAGAAGACTTGTTTGAAAGAGCATGCTTCTTCAAGATTAGGATGAGATGTCAAACTTTCCCACATAGATAGACACATACCTAGCCCACATTAATAATTCCCTACTCTATTTCTGGAAAAAGAACTTTGACTTTCATCTGAAGAACCAGCTTTCTCTTTGTTTTACTCTGTCTGAACTATTTGAGACTAACCTCATCCTCAACTTCATGATGAATTCAATCAGTGCAATTTGCTGGCTCAGAATAAGCCAAAGATACAACTTAGCCATAAAATTTCACTGCATAAGAAAACCATCCATGTTTCCTGATACTAAAAAACTTCAAGAACATAGTTTAAATTTTATAAAACCCTAGGATGCACAAAGCCAATCTGAGGAAAGAGCTATGCAGATCAGAGAACCAAGTATAGAGAGTTATTTCCTGAGGTAATTGCCAGGTATCTAGGTCTACCTATGACTTAAGTTTGTCGCACACCTTAATTTCATGAGCTAAGTATATTCCTTAAGCTACCTCATATTGAGTCTCTTTTATTTACAAACTCAAAAGAAATCCTGCCCCCTTTCTCCCTGGAGAATTACCATTTTCTAGAGCACTTCTTTACAACCACCTTATAACATAAGCAAACTCCAACTAGAAGTGAGATGTAATTTATTCTTAGCCCTTAGAAGGAATTGCAGTATTCAGTGACTGATGTAACCTTAAATATCTAGCAAAGTTATCAGTAAATCTTTTGTTGATGGAAAACTTCTTCAGATTTTGTAGAACTCTTGCCACATATTGTCAGCTCTAGCTGTCTTTGGCAACATTTTTCTCATTACTGGTAGGACACTCCTGTGCTAGATTTCTCACCTGTAGCTAATTCACCATTGTATAATATTTCAATGGAAGAATCATTTTATTAAAAAATAAATAAAACTGGAATTGGCATGATTATCAGTGAAGATACATTTACTTCCCTATGGATACCCAATAGACCTCATACAATTTATTTAAAATAATTTCCTCATCTCACTTCATTTTGTGATGTGTTTTCCCTTTTAAATGCCAGCAAACAGGACAATTCATTTTCATCTATAAGAAATGGGGTAACTCACAAAGGCTTTGAGAGTCTTAGTATATCTATATTACATCACAATGTAGTAATGTTTTAGGAATAGCCCATTAAAAGATTATGGCACCTCCTGCACCCGTGGCTCACGCCTGTAATCCTAGCTACTCAGGGGGCTGAGGTCTGAGGATCGCGATTCAAAGCCAGCTGGAGCGGAAAAGACCTTGAGACTCTTATCTCCAATAAACCACCAGAAAACCGGAAGTGTGCTGTGGCTCAAGTGGTAGAGTGCTCTCCTTGAACTGAAGAACTGAGGGGCAGTGCCCAGGCCCAGAGTTGAAGCCCCACGACCGAAAAAGGAAAAAAAAAAATGGCACAACCCTAACACCAAAACATAAGCAAAGTGTTGAGTTAGCTTTTTATCTCCTTCTAGGCGCCATAGCCACTTATCCCAAAGAAAAGAATCGGTAAACACAGCAAAAGAAAACTGATGTATAATATCACTGTGATTTCTTTGGTATATTTTCACCTGAAATCTTTTTATTTCCAGTTGTGGGGCTTGAACTCTGGGATTGGGCACTGTCCCTCAGCTCTTGAGCTCAAAGCTACTGCTCTACCACTTGAGCCACAGTGCCACTTCCGGATTTCTTGTGGTTTATTGGAGATAAGAGTCTCATGGACTTTCCTCCCCAGGCTGGCTTTGAACCTCAATCCTCAGATCTCAGCCTCCTGAGCAACTAGGATTACAAGCATGAGCCACCGGCGCCTGGCTTGCTTCACCCGAAATCTTAAATTATGGCTAATTCGTAGCTTTTTTTAAAATAGGTTTTTTATTGTGAAAATACTGTACAGAAGGGATACAGTTACATGAGCAAGGTAATGAGTACATTTCTTATCAAGCATTGTTGCCTCCCCTGTTTATCCCACCCTTCCCTTCCCTCCCACCTCCACAACTACACTCCACCCCTACCCCCACCGTGGCTCAAATTGTAAAGTTCATTTTTCAACATAGTGTCTTGTACATCTCATTGTTGCAATGGGTCCACCTGTATCCCTATTTAAACATTTTTGTTTTTTCCCTTCCCCTCCCAAAATTATACCGACATCAAACAGTGAAAACAGGGGTTATACCGTGGGGGAGAAACATGCAAATATGTTAGAAATAGCAGAAAAGAAAAAAAAACCACTTGTGTCCTTATCTTGGGGTTCATTTCACTTAACTTCATCTTATCTGGTCATATGTAGATAGCTTTTGACCTTTTCTACTTGTCCCAGACATATACTAGTTATTGCAAATAAAGGAAACCATATCGCCCTGCACCAGAATCAACCCCAAATGGATCAAAGACCTCGGAGTCAAAGCAGACACTCTGAAAACATTACAGGAAGGAATAGGAGAAAACCAAGGTCTCCTTGGCACAGGCCAAAATTTTCTTAATAGAGACCCAGAGACACAACAAATCAAAGAAAGGTTGGACAAATGAGATTGCATGAAGTTGCAGAGCTTCTGCATGGCAAAGGACATAGCTAGCAAGATCAATAGAAAGCCCATGGACTGGGAGAAGATGCTCACTAGCCATACAATGGACAAGGGTCTCATATCTAAAATATACCTGGCTCAAAAAATTAAATCCCCCGGAAGTGTTGCTGTAGCTCAAGTGGTAGAGCGCTTGCCTTAAGCTGAAGAGCTGAGGGACAGCGCCCAGGCCCAGAGTTCAGGACCCACGACGGACAAAGAAAAAATTAAATCCCCCAACAACAAATTCTAAAAGAAACAACTGCCCAACAAATAAGTGGGCTAAAGACTTAAAGAGAAACTTTTCTGAAGAGGAAATAAGAAAGGCCAACAGATACACGAAGAAATGCTCAACCTCTCTAGCCATAAAAGAAATGCAAATCAAAACAACATTGTGATTTGTAGCTTTAAAGTGGAAATTTAGACTTATTTTTTACAACAGTTTAAAATAGTTTATCTTCTCAATTTCATAGCAGCCTTCTTCCCAACTGTTCAGTTTCTTTCCATGAGTAAATAATGTAAGATGACAAGCTACATACCAAAATAGTAATTATTACAACAGATACCGGTGAAGTTGAAAACAGAAAAACAACCAAGAATATCAATAAATCAAAATCTGGTCCTTTGGAAAGATGAATAAAATTGATTCAACAAGAGTAACCAAAAACTAAGAGGTATGTACAACTACAGTTTTCATAAATAAAGGATGTGTTATCTTTAACTGTCCCACACTACATACAACTCTCTGCTCACAAATTCATAACTGGAAGACATGAGCCCTTGAAAACTCACACAGGAATTAATAATCCATCTGAATATGCTTATATTATAAATGATTAAATAATATTGAATAACTTTTCCCCAAGCCCCAGTAGGGCCCAAGTAGATTCACTGTGAATTTTAACAGAATTTAAGGGAAAAAATGTCCATTTTTTTCCAATCTGTTTCAGAAGAGAAGCAGAATAAATGTTTGCTAACTCATTTAATAAAGCAAATATTATCCTAGTACCAAACTCAGAAAAAAAAAAGACTGTACTGTATTTGTGGTTAAGCTTCAATAAATGAGTTTGAAGGGATCTCAACATCCAGACTACCCAATATCAAAAGAAAAGAACAATGTATCTAACTGAAAGAAACCATTTTTATTTTCCTCTCTGAAATAATCCACTCCAAAAGGCTGCATACTCTGTGGTTGCAATTATGTGGTATTGTAGGAAGGGCAAAATTAGAAAGATAGTATACAGAGTGGCAAAGTAACAAGTTCCAAGGAAAAGTCAAACAAATCATGGCGTTAATTGTGAGCAATGGAGCTATTCTGTGCGTTACTGTGCAAGCCAATGCACAGCCTTGTGAATTTATTAAAACTCAAACAACTTTATAGCATGGAGAGTTAAGCTTAATGTTCACAATTGTTATAAAAATAATCTGGAGCCAGGTGCCAATGGGTCATGCCAATGCTCCTAGCTACTCCAGAGACTGAGATCTGAGGATTGGGATTTGAAGCTAGACAGGGTAAGACTGTCCCCAAGTCTCTTGTATTCAATTAACTAACAAAAAGCCTAAAGTGGAGCTGTGGCTCAAGTGCTGTCTTTGAGCAAAAGAGTTCAAGGATGGCTACCAGGCCCTAAGTTCAAGTGCAGAAGACTAGCACCAAAAAAAAAAATTACTTGGGAAGCTAAGGAACCCACAAAATTATAATAAGATGATCTAATACTGCCATTAATGTAGAAAACAATCTCACTGAACAAGAAAGGAAATCAGGTGCTTATCTAACTAATGAGATCTCTAAGAGGAAAGGCAAAAGAAATTACACTTACACAATGTAATTTAGGTGTTAATATAACCTCCACAGCTGTATGGGTTAGAAATTCTGATGCTGGTTAGGTATAAATGAGCAATTAGTTAATGTAAGGTAGATCGGGGAATGCTGATTGTTAGTGGTATATAGGAATGGTAAACATATTCAGGAAGGAAGTGAAGATAATCAGTGTGGTAATTATTAGTTTTACCATTTTATTTTTAAAGAAGATGCTGAAATTTACATGATATATTTGGAGGAAACAATTTTTAAAAGTTGGTATATAAATACCAACTGAGCAGATCTATAAGTAGTGATGCTCATAGCAACTAACACACAAAACACCCAGAATTTGCTCACACTAGCAGAGGAAACAAAGTTCCTTGGATGAAAGGCTTATCCTAAGAGAAGGGTTGACAGCGACTAAAAGGCCTCTTGGTAACCAGAATTAGAACAATTTAAGCACCGAGTTAATTGTGTGATATTGTATTATGATCCAAAGTATAAAATAAATACCCATAAGAATATATTCTATAATATGTTCAAATACATAATATATAAAATTTCTAAATCCTGTAAAGTCATATAAATGAATGTATATATAATGAATAAATATTGAATATATGATAAAAATTGTAGAGGTGGGAAGGAAGGGATGGTAGGGGGAAAGCAAAGGAAGAAGCAACAATGCTCATTAGGAAATGTACTCATTTCCTTTCTTATGTATCTGTAACCCCTCTACAGCATTTTTATAATAAAAATTTACAATAGAAGAATAAAGCATTCTGTGATTAAATATAGTGAGAGAGGAAGAAGAGGACAGAGAAAGGAGTGGCAAAGCGCCTACAGAAAATATCAGAAATGCTATCTGATATGCAGACATAAGATAGGATATTGAGAATGACAACCTACAGTTCTATGCAGCATATTGGTGAATTTTGCAATCATAATGTAAAAGAAAGAACTGATAAGAAATACAAACACGGAGAAAGTGTGTATTTCTAGGATTCAGGACTGTGGTTATTGCTGAAGATTGTAGAAGTTCCTTTGGGGCTTAGTCTAGGTGCCAGTTCCATGAATGTGTTTAGTCTTCAAAAACCTCATAAATCTGTGTACTTAGGTGAATTTTTGTGTGAATATTACAGTTCAAAATAAGTTTTAAAAATATAGAGACACTATATTTTTATGTACAGGACATGACATCTGTGCACCAGATGTCCTGAGAGCCAGAACTACTTAAATTCTAAAGCCAAGTTTCAACTTGGTCGGTATGCCACAGAATTATTGTAAAGATTAAATGAAATGAAAATAATAAGACAGGTAAAAGTATAGAATAAATTGCTAACCATAGGGACTATATGCAATAGGTGTCAGCCTGCTAAGTTGTCAGTATCATTATGTGGAGACAGGAATAGCACACTATTCATTTCTCGTCACTTTCTATATTCTTTGTCCAGAGAATGATTATTCTCCAGCACAGATATCCAGGGGGTTCTGTGTTTATGAACTCATGTCACATGTCTGCCAAGCGGATATAAAGAGAAGGAAAATAAATAAAATTTGCTTCCTCCTGGTGTCAGAGAATGTCAGAGCTATTTTTGGGCAGTGTATCCTGATGAGAAGATGATTATCACTATCAAGATGCTGTTAGGGTGTACCTGGAAAAGGTTTTGTTTTGCTCTCTTTTTTGGCAGCTTGGGAACCCCCAGCAGGAATCGTAGGATACAGTCGAAAGGTAATCTATAACCTCTCATGCCTGTGAGGATAAAAAATGAAGAACGATGAGTTAAAAATACATCCATCCCCCTGCCAGCGAAAAGGAGTATAAGTATCAGAAAGGTATGCAAAAGAATAAATGTGAACAGTCATTTGTGAGAGGTATATCTGTCTATAAATAGAATATAATTTTTTGAGGGGATGTCTGTCCTAAGGCTTGAACTCAGGACCTGGGTGTTGTCCCTGAGCTTGTTTTGCTCAAGGCTAGAGCTCTACAAGTTGAGCCACAGCTCCACTTCTGGCCTTTTGATGGTAAATTGGAAAGAAGAGTCTCATGGACATTCCTGCCTAGGCTGGCTTTGAACCAAGATCCTCATATCTCAACCTCCTGAGTAATTAGGATTATAGACATGAGCCACTGGCTCAAGGCAGCTTTTGTAAAAAAGAGAATTTTGGATAAATATTGAATAAACCTCAGAAAGAAAATTCTTTTAAGCTTCCAAGAAAAACAACTCATCAATCAACTATTCTCACATAGAAAAGCTTATGATTTCTGTTCCTCCAGACAGTACAAACGAAGACAAGCTCTACAGCCAGAGTGCGTGTGAGAAATGGAGAGGCGAGTGTGTATGTGCAGAGGGTGATACTTAAAAAGTAAGTTGTGTGTGTGTTTGTGTGCATGTGCACTTGCACACACATGTGTGCACACATGTGCATATACACCTTTGGGGTTTGATCTCAGGGTCTGGGCATTGTCCCTGATCTTCTTTTGTCAAGGGTAGTGCTTCACCACTTGATCTATAACTCTACTTGCAGCTTTTATGGTAGTTCATTGAAGAAAAGATCTTACAGACTTTCCTGTCTGAGCTGGCTTTGAACTGGGATCCTCAGATCTCAGTTTCCTGAGTAGTTGCAATTATAGGTGGGAGCCACAAGCACCAGGAAAAATGTAATTCTTTACAGACAAGGTATTGGTTTGATTTAGAGCCAGAATATTAAAAGTGATCTCATTTAAATATATACAAAGGCAGTTTGGTTTATTAATTTTAATTTTATTTTTTATTTGCTATTCAGTGTAAATTGTCTCATTAACAAATGTTTGTCAATGAGTGGCTATATCAGAAAGATAATACATCTGTTTTATCAAAGAGGTACTGGATCTTTGCAATGTAATTTAAACTAAATTTATTTTAATAATTTAATTTTTTGAAAAGCAGAATTTTCTACTGTCCATTCATGAAATAGTATACGGCACCTTGTATGAAGGCAATATTTTTTCCCCTTAGGTAAATGATAAAACTTAGAGAAATACCTATGCACTCAAATTGGGTCCATTATTTAACTCTAAAGTGAATGAGTCATTATGTATGATAAATCAAGTTTTCAGAACAATATTGAAAAAACAAATCATTTATCTAGGGATACAGGTGGACCCATTGCAACAATGAGATGTGCAAGTCGTTATGTTGATAAACGAATTTTACGACTTTGGGGGGATGGGAAGGGATGGGAAGGGGAAACAAAGGAAGAGGCAACAATGCTTGAAAAGAAATGTACTCATTATCTTGCCCATATGATTGTAACCCCTCTATACGGTAATTTCACAATAAATAAAAAAGAAAGAAAAAAAGAAAATCAATTCTCTTCCTTTTCTAAAAAATGCCTTTCAGATTTTTTGAAAGCAATACAGGACAAATGTTATATATAGAAGTGAAAATCCAATAAGAATTTCAAGTCTTACTACCTCTGCCTACTAAAACTTTTGCAAATACAATTAAACACATCCTCTGGGAGCTGGTGGTTTAAACCTACAAATGCTAGCTACTCAGGAAGCTGAGATCTGACAATGGTGGTTTAAAACCAGCCTCAGCAGGAAAGGCTGTGAGACTCTTATCTCCAGTTAACCACCAACAAACTGAAAATAGAGCTATAACTCAAAGTGGCGAGCACTAGCCTTGAGCAAAAGAGTTCAAGGGCAGCACCCAGACCCTGAGTTCAAGTTCCATGACCACCACCAACAACAAAAACAACAAGAAAACATACAGAATAATAAATAGCAGCAAGGTTGCCATTTTGTTCAGATACCTCTGATACCACCATCTCCTGTAATGGCTGCTATACATGTTGAACAATGTGTGATGATGAAAGGAGTAACAGTGATCAAGATTCACTGTATTCATAAGCTGCTCTGTGATTAGCAACTCCTTTGCACAACTACTTACAGATAATACAAATTATTTTAAAAAGAACACTCCTAAAAGGTCAGTTTATAACTTCAGAGACAGGTATGTAGTTTTGAAAGTATTAGTTCATTACTTTTCTCCCTTCTGAATTATGAATTGTCTATAACAAATTATTGGTTAAAAAATTATCTCCTTAAACCTGATATAGAGATGTCCTGAGCCCTCAATTTCCAATATCCCAATTAACATGATGTCAGTGCAAAATACTATAAGTCAAAACTGCATTTAGTAATCTAACTTCTAAAGCATCATTGACAACACCATAGGCAATAGAAAATTGGAAGTTATATATTATTATATGATACATGACATATGATATGATATAGTATAGCAACATTGATCATGTATGTGTTCCCTGGGACTTCAGGCTCACTGCCTCTGCTTAGCATATTGACAAGCATCCACCACTTGTCACTACTCTGGGAGAAACAAAGTCAAAATCCAAAATATTGACTTGTTTTTTTAATTTAAGTGCTTTGATTTCAATCACCAGGATTCTTTGTTTTAATACGTTTTTTATTGTGAAAATACTATACAGAAGGGTTACAGTAACAGGAGCAAGGTAAAGAGTGCATTTCTTATCAAGCATTGTTGCCTACTCCTTTGTTTTTCCCCTACCATCCCTTCCCTCCCTTCTCCACAACTACATCCCCTCCCCGAGTTGTAAAGTTCAAAGTTCGTTTTTTTCGACATAGCTAGCATCTTGTACATCTCATTGTTGCAGTGGGTCCACCTGTATCCCTAGTTAAACATTTTTTCCCTTCCCCTCCACAAATTATACCAACATCAAATACAGTGAAGACAGGGGTTATACCAGGGGAGGTACAAACAAAGCAACAGAAAAAATCACATTTACCTTGTTTGTGATTGTTTGGGTAAATGCTCAAAAGTGGGATTGCTGGATCATAGGGGAGCTCTAAGATCAGTCTTTTGAGGAACCTCCATACTGCTTCCAAAATGGCTGAACAAGTTTCCATTCCCACCAACAATGCAGTAGGGTTCCCTTTTGGCCACATCCCCTCCAGCATCTGTTGTTATTAGATTTCTTGATTCTAGCGATTCTAACTGGGGGGAGGTGGAATCTCAATGTTGTTTTGATTTGCATTTCTTTTATGGCTAGAGAGGTTGAGCATTTCTTCATGTGTCTATTGGCCATTCTTCTTTCCTCTTCAGAGAAGTTTCTCTTTAAGTCTTTAGCCCATTTATTTATTGGGCAGATGTTTCTTTGAGGATTTGTTGTTGGGGGATTTACTTTATTGTTTTCCAGGTATATTTTAGATATGAGGGCCTTGTCCGTTGTATGGCTAGTGAATATCTTCTCCCAATCCATGGGCTTTCTATTGATCTTGCTAGTTATGTCCTTTGCCATGCAGAAGCTCTGCAATTTCATGCAATCCCATTTGTCCAACCTTTCTTTGATTTGTTCTGTTTCTGTGTCTCTTTTAAGAAAATTTCAGCCTGTGCCAAGGAGACCTAGTGTTTCTCCTATTCCATCCAAGGTCTTTGATTCATTTGGAGTTGATTCAGGTGCAGGGTAATATATAAGGATCTAGCTTTAGTTTTCTACAAGTGATTAACCAATTTTGCCAGCACCATTTACTGAAGAGGCTGTCTTTCTTCCATTCTATTTTTTTTAGCTCCCTTATAGAAGATTAGGTGACTAAAAGTCTGGGGTTCATTTCTGAGATTTCAATTCTATTCCATTGGTCCTGAGGTCTGTTCTTGTGCCAGTACCAAGCTGTTTTGATTACTATGGCTTTGTAGTAGAGTTTGAAATTTGGTATTGATATTCCTCCAGCACTGTTCTTTCTGTTAAGGATAGTTTTTGCTATTCAGGGTCTTTTATTGTTCCATATGAATTTTTGGATTGCCTCTTCTATTTCCTTGAATAATGAGGTTGGGATATTGATAGGTATTGCATTGAATTTGTAGATAGCCTTGGGGAGTATTGCCATTTTCACCATGTTGATCTTTCCAATCCACAGCATGGGAGGTGTTTCCACTTTCTAAGTTCTGTTTTTATTTCCTTTTTCAGTTTTTTAAAGTTTTCATCATAGGGGTCCTTCACTTCTTTGGTTAATTCTTAGGTATTTTATTTTTTGTGGGGCTATTACAAATGGAGTTGCTTTTCTGATTTCAGCTGTGCTCTTCTCATTGTTTCGCTAGGATTCTTAATAAAAAGCTATTATAGTCAGAGGAGGACAGAAAGATATTTTTCTTGCCAAGAATAATTGCATTAAAATTCAAGAGAACATATAATGCAATAATGATCCTTTTCTTTCCTTGATCCTGGTCCACTAGGAAAAAAACATTGGCCTATTACCCACTTTCAGCCTAGGTCTTCTCAACAGTTAAGGTGTAAAGCCCTGGAGCATTCATTATATTTAATATCTAGCTTTTCTTCTAGAATGCTATCACACATAAACCATTCCTGTATGAATTCATAGAACCCTTGCCTATCGGACTTAATGCTCTTGAAAAGTTATGGTCTAGTGGTCTAAATCTATGCATTCTATTTTAAGCCTAATCTTTGGCTGTTCATGGCTCAGCCCCTAGACATGGCCACATGGCCAAAGCTCATGTATTGGCAATCTGACTTAATGCATCCTTTAGGTACCTATCTCTGTGGGTCCTGAATGAACACAGGGACCAAATTTTATAACTCAATGGAATTAATTCCTCTATTACATCCTTAATCTTATAAAATCCAGTCCTCTTCAACCTTTTAGGACTTTAAGGATCTCTCTAAATCTTTCCTTTTACCAGAAGAATGCTTCTCCGTTGGAACAAAGAACAGTTCCATCTCAATTTATTCCTTGAAATAGGGAAACATAAGTTACCTTTTGTTCTAACATCTAAGAAGAAAGAGTGTAATTATTTTTACTTTGTCTGTTTAAACGTGAGCATCTGAACTAGTCCCATGGCCTTCACTGTTACTTCCTTTCTGGACTTCTTCAAATATGACAGATGGAGAAATGAGAGGACATACAGGGTGCACTGAGGAAAAATAGAGGGAATCTGGGAAATCTTAGGAGATTGATATTTCCTTGAAACAGAGTAATTAAGACTAAAACTATATGAAGTACTGATAAATTATTCAATTTAATTTTTATAAAATGTACTAATATAATCTAAACATAATTTAGTTCTAATTCCTTAACGAGTCCATAACTTCAAATTAAAACTTTGTTAAGATGATGCTTATATCTATCTATCTATCTATCTATCTATCTATCTATCTATCTATCTATCTATCTATAAAATGGAATTCTATGTTTCCATCATAATGGCACTACCCATTTGTTAGGAAATGGAAAGACTTTGAAAAAAATATATTAAGTGAAATAAGCCAGGCCCAAAGAAACATAGGTCCTATGGTGTCCCTTATTTTCAATAACTAGTCTATGTCTAGGGCAAGCAGAAAAGCTCAAAAGCTATGTACATATGACCATATAAGATGATGCTAAGCAAAATGAACCCCATAGGGACACAAGCGGTTTTATCTTTCTTGCTGTTGTTTTTAATATACTTATAATGTACTGTGATTTTTTTTGTTTCTTTTTGTATGCTCGTCCCTCATGGTATAACCCCTGTTTTCATTGTATTTGATTCCATTGCCCTGTATCTGGTATATACAAAAAAATTCTAATTTGGGGAGGAGAAGGGAAATAACAAAATGCTGAAATAAGGATACAGGCTCACCCATTGTAACAATGAGATGTACAAGACACTATGTTGAAAATGAACTTTACAACCTCCGGGGGCAGGGAGGGAGGAGTTGGGGAGGTGGGAAGGGAAGGGAGGAAAGGGAAAATCAAAGGAGAGGGTAACAATGCTCAATGGGAAATGTACTCATTACCTTACTCATATAACTGTAACCCTCTGTACAGTATCTTTAAAATAATATATATTTAATTAAAACATAAATAAATGATTTAGTATAAATGATAATGCTTGAAATTTTAAGATTTTTGATGGCTATTCTTTTTCTATATTTTACATATTGTTTTTTAAAATATTTTTCCAGCCTTATCAAGTTATAATTGACCAAAACAAGTTGTAAATATTTAATGTGTACATTGTGCTGCTTTAATACATTTGCATTGTGACATGAATACCATAATTAAAATAATTCACATGAATATCATATCTTGCATGGTGTCAATGGAATCATGATTAACAATTTTCAACAAATTTCAAGTATATGGTATAGCACTGGAAACTATAATGATCATGGTATACATTAGAGCCACCAGACCTCTCCAGAACCCCTTCAACTCCTACTCCCTTTTATTGACATCTTCTTTTCCAGATTCTCTACTCCCTGGCAACTTCTATTTTCTGTATTATTATGAATTCAGTTCCTTTAAATTCTGCATGCAACTTAAAATAATCTAGTATCCATCCTTCTATGACCTATGTTACTTAGAATAATGACTTCCATGTCTATCCATATTTTCACAAATGGAAGGAATTCCTTCTTTTTATAGCTGAAAAACGGTATAATGACGGATAGTCATTTTTGTTGGTGCAATTTCCATTCATTTCTGTGTGATGACCTCACCTGGATTTCTCTTCAGGAAATAACCTTTCCTTTATTTTCTATCCACGTGGTGTCATTGAAAAAATTCCTCCCATACTTCATGAATAGACGCAGTTTGGATGCCTTAGATTTCTTTTTCTTGTTACTTAGAAAGCTAGGACTTCCAGTATAATTTTGAATAGAAGTAATGAGAGGAACACCTGGCTTAATATTAGATCCTGAAAATAATATGCTACAGTTTGATGTTGGCCCTATTAAAATACATGCTGACATTTAATCCCCAATGAACTAATAGGTGTGGCCTTTGGGATGTAGTTAAATTATTAGGGCTCTACCATTATGAATTGGAGTACACCCATACAGGCTGAAGAGATCTCGCTCTTAACGTTCTATACCTTCTACCATGCATACATTCCCTCTGGAGAAAGATGCCATGAAACATATTCTTGCTAGCCTACAGCAGCTTTCATTTGACAGTGATTATGTGTATTTCTTTTGTTTTAGGATTTAAAAACATGAGAAACCATTTTCTGCTGTTTACAACATACTTAGCCTATAGTATTTTGTTTAAACCACAAAAAGAAAAGTCTTTATGTATATGTCCCTCACTGATTATGGTGTAGCTGATGGATTTTCACATTTGGCCTTTATTTTATTTTTTTGTGGGGGGAGGTTCGGTCGTGGGCCTGAACTCTACCACTTGAGCCACAGCACCACTTCCAGCTTTTTTTTTCTGCTTATGTGGTGCTGAGGAATCGAACCCAGAGCCTCACGCATGCAAGGCAAGCACTCTACCACTGAGCCACCTTCCCAGCCCAGATTTGGCCTTTATTGAGTCTAGTTAATTCCTTCTGTACCTGCTTTGTTGTAGTATTTTTATAGTAATTTATTTTTCTTCTAAAAGGTGTATTACATTGGTTGACTTGGTTATGTTGAGCCATGCTTGAATCCCAGGAATAAATCTACTTGCTCATGGGTTATAAATCTTTTAATGTGTGGTAGATTTTAATCTGTATTTTATGAGAATGTTTGCTTTTACATTTACAAAATCTATTGGCTTGTAAGTTTTTTGTTGTGATGTTTTCATCTGGCTTTCATTTCTTCCACTGTGACACAAGCCACAGCTATCCTCAGTCTTGAGCTTTGCAACTTCCTGGAATTTATACAAGGCTAGGTGGATGCCAGACTTCCACAAGGACCCATTTTCTGTTGAGGAATGTGATGCTTGCTTGCAGAAAGACAGATGAGCTGAGAGTCTCCTACCATCTTACTGACATCATTTTTCCTACAAACATAGTTTTGAAATTTTTCATGGGGATGTAAATGTTCTCAGTATTTAATTACGTTTTTTTTTAATCTAGTGTTTTAAAATGGCCTATAATTGAAAAATTGCTTTCAATGTAGTCATGAAAGGAATAAGTGCTACAAAAACAATTTTCCAGTAAAAGTGATAGCAGAAGTTCAGTACTTCCACCTCCAGAAAATTCTGCATCCTCTGCATGTGCCTGAATGGCCAATACTATCCCTTTATAGTGCCTCAAGTACCTAGAGTTTTTCCAAAGGCCAATTTGGGGCTGGGAATGTGGCTTAGTAGTAGAGTGCTTGCATTGCATACATGAAGCCATGAGTTCAATTCCTCAGCACCACATACAGAGAAAAAGCCAGAAGTGGTGCTGTGGCTCCAGTGGGAGAGTGATACCCTTGAGCATAAGAAGCTCAGGGACAGCGGCCAGGCAGAGTTCAAGCCCCAGGACTGGCAAAAAAAAATAAAATAAAAAAAGAATAAAATTCTAAATAAAAGCTAATGATGGGATAAGGTAAAGAAAGCTAAAAAGTATAATAATTTATAGACATTAGTTTTGTAAATGCTGATGTCTATGAAGACAATTCAAAATACATTTTAAATAGCATAAACTAACAATACTTTTCTTTAAAAGATAAATATAAAGAACATTGCAAAGAACTACATAGTCATATTAGATTTAGGGAATGATTATGGATTATCTTTTTCTTTGTGCTCTCTGTTTGTAAGCAATAAAACAACCTAGTATTACTTTTTAATTAGAAATAACAATAAGACCCAGTAACTAAAAGAGCCCACTACTCTAGGGTCATTCAGAAGTTTATAAGATTTTTAGAAATATATGTTTTTTGGTTCTTAATGATAAGGGTATATTGAAATTAAAATAATGTGAAATGCTCACTCTACTCCTAATAAGCTACAGTTGTATTTGGTCATATGCACAGAGCTTGAGAAAACACAATTTCTTTGGATTCCAAAGATAGTTTTATCCACTCAACCAACTCCACATTCTCTTAGTGCATATGACAATTGGGAGTCAAAAGAAACACCAGAGGTCCATTTAATTTTTTAGGCCATTGAGATATGAATAAAATTGGTATTCTATTTCATATACTACATATTCATTAATAAAAAAACCTAAGTCAGGTTAAAATAACATTTCTTCTGAATTATTTAAGTCCACCCACCCACACGTATCAGATCCTTATGGAATGCTATGTGTGATCTCAGACCCTGAAAAGATTTTAATAAAGAGTTCAAAGAAAGATTGAACAAGGAGATAATACCAAATATGGATAAAAGCTGTTACTTTTGACATGCCTTCTATGTGCTAGACATAATGCTATCCATGAAAAATAACACATAAATAAGACAACTAGTATTATATGCAACTAGTATTATATGATTTCAGACCACAAAGTAAATTAGAACAGAGCATAAGAATAAAGAAATTGTGTATAAGAACTGTAGAATTTGAACAAGTGACACATGGTCACATGACTACAGTGAAACCTGTGAGTGAAGCCCAGGAGAAGGGGAAAGAAAGTTAATCAGCAAAGCACAGAAATTGCCCTTGAGCCTTTCCACAATGGCAAAAGTCTAGTGAAGTAGGGGAACTGAGATAGATTGTTAAAGAAGTAGTCAGAGACTACATATTTCAAGATCACCTGAGCGTGCTATTTTATATTTACTTCTAAATGGATAGATTAAATGATTTTGAGATGAGGAGTAACATGATCTAATATTTTAATAACCCTAGTCTGCTAATTAGCTAATTCTAGATACAACCTACTGAGAAATGAAGCAAAGATTAAAAAAAATCAGAATCAGCCACAATAATAAAAGAGAGCTCACTGTAGAAAAGTAGGGTTGAAGTTGGTAGCAAGAACATTTTGAGGGGAGGCGGGAGGAGAAAGGGAAGGGATGGGAAGGGGAGACAAAGGAGGAGGCTACAATGCTTGATAAGAAATGTACTCATTATTTTGCCCATGTAATTGTAACCCCTCTGTACAGTATTTTCACAATAAAGAAAAGAAAGAACATTTTGACAGTATCATGGAATGGAGAAGAACCATATTCGTGTCATCTTATTATTTACTACAGGATTGAGAAACTGAAACCAGGCCAAGGAACCAAACAGGATACAATTTGGAAAAGTGGCTTCTATATAAAATTGCTTAAGGCAGAAGTTGGTTTTGTGTGCAATTGTTTTGAAGCATTGTAATAGTCCTACTTATATCCTAGGAAATACTTACTTTCTCCACTTTTAGAGTTGTTTTTAAGAGGTAAGAGAGGATGTGCATGCATGAGGTCCTGGGTTCAATTCCTCAGCACCACATAATCAGAAAAAGCCGGAAGTGGCAGTGGACCAAGTGGTAGAGCATTAGTCTTGAGCTGAATTGCTGAGGGACAACACCCAGGCCCAGAGTTCAAGCCCCATGACCAACAACAAAAAAGTGGCCTGTATCTTGTATATACACTTTTCTAATTTCGGGAGGGGAAGGGAGATAACAAAATGATGAAATAAGGATACAGGTTGACCCATTGTAACAATGAGATGTACAAGACACTATGTTGAAAATGAACTTTACAGCTTCCAGGGACAGGGAGGGAGGAGTTGGGGAGGTGGGAAGGGAAGTGAGGGTAGAGGAAAAACAAAGGAGGGTTAACAATGTTCCATAGGAAATGTACTCATTACCTAACTCATATAACTGTAAACCCCCTGCCTAGTATTTTTACAATAAAATAGATATGTATAAAAATAAAGAGAAAGCAGTACCTCCTTCCCAGAAAAAATATTATGCCAATTTATATTTTCTAATATATTTTTGAGAAGAATTAGTTATTCCCAACATTATTTACCATTTTGAAATAAATATTGTCTGGCTCAGGAGGAGTAGTCACTCATACTTTTTTGTTTACTACTTAACATTTGTTACATGTTGTCTAGTCATTTGTAATATTATTGTTGTGCTATACAAGTTATTTACTCATTATAATATGTGCTTGTTCACCAGCTTTTCTTTCCTGATTTTAAATTGCTACTGTGGAAATCATATTTTTATTTCTTCCATGTTTTATTATTTTTATTTTCATTTAAGATAAAAAGGTCACTTGGATTGAATCTATTGTAATAAGACATAAGTGATGGATGAAGTTGAAATGGAAAGAGACTGTGGAAGATATTATTTGGACCTGGTATGAGTTACAGTTCTCATGTCTCCTGTACAATGCTATTTGAGGACGGTAGAAATTTTTAGAGGTAAGGACTCTTGAAAGGACTTAGGCCATTTTGGATGTGCCATCAAATGGGATGCTGAGAGATTTCCCCACTCTTCTTCCTTCTTTCTCTTTCATTTCTCACCAAGAAGTGTGTGGTATGTTTCCCATGTACTCTCTTGTCATAATTTTCTGCCATACCACAGTCTTGAAAAGAGCCATCTGGCCATGGATGAAACCCTTTAAAACTACGAGCCAAAACAACTCTTTTCAATTGATTATCTCAGATTTTTTTTCTGATAGTGGAAAGACATCATCTCTTAGATTTTCATCCATTCTCTTCTCCTTACATATGTTCACACATTTTGTAAGTTAGTATGACCCTATATGTGTTCATGCACTTGTTAATATCACCTTATATTTCTTCCCAATGAAAGAAACACTGGCACAATGAGGCAAGCATTTGCATCTCTGAAATCTGGAATTTGAAGGATGAATCTCTGAGCAGATGCTTGAGTTGAAAGATAACTGACTGGACCGAAGGTCTCCTGCAATAGTTACCAGAAATTTAGGGTAGCTAAATTTACCTCAGGTTCTTGAGTCAAGAGAAGTATTTGAGCAAGACTTGAGCATAAGTAACGATTATAAGGAAGTTTATTTGAAAAAGAAATACAACCGAGAAAGAGAGCAAGTGGGCTGGACAGACCATGGGTTGGCAGCAGTTCAGGCTGTCTCAGCCATACTGCATTGTCAAGGGGCTACAGAGACTGGCCTTGAGTTAAATGAAGAAGTCAGGGCCCTTAACGATGGTGGCTTGCTACTACTAAATTATTGCATTTTTTCTTTTTGAAAAATTGGTCCATTTTACCTAATTTGTCAAATTCTAGGGTGAAGGCGTTTTCTATCATTTTCAGTTCTGCACCAATAGCCTACATTGTATATTGAAATTAGTGATTTTCATCTCTCTTTTTATCTGTTTTAACAGTTTTCTAGGGGTTTGCAAACTTTATGATCTTTTCAAAGTATGGACTCATCATTACTTATGTGTTCTTGATTCTTTTACTATTTTCAATTTCACTTATTTATCCTCTTAACTTTTTCTTTCTGCTTTCAATGGATTTATTTTGACTTTCTTTTCTTAGGTCCTTG
This sequence comes from Dipodomys ordii, assembly GCF_000151885.1. Taxonomy (NCBI): domain Eukaryota; kingdom Metazoa; phylum Chordata; class Mammalia; order Rodentia; family Heteromyidae; genus Dipodomys; species Dipodomys ordii. The sequence continues at coordinate 2,586,185 of NW_012267288.1, forward strand.
ATGTAGGAGCACAGAGAACTGTTTTTGAAACATTTTTCTATTATATCTATTTAATTCTATAAAGTCCTATAAATGTCCCTCTTAGAAATATTATAGTTCTAGAATGCACTTTTTGTTTTCTTTTCATTTATATCTTTAAAGAAAATTTTAGGTTATAAGACTTTCTTTCCTCCATGAATTTTTTTTAATTTCTTTTTTCTTTTTTTTTTTTTAAGTATGGACCCCTTTAGTTTCCAAGTGTTTGGAGATTTTCTTATATTTCTTTCACTGATTTCTTATATGCTTCTATTCTAATTAGAAAAAGAACTCCATATAATACCTCTTCTTTAATTTATTTAATATTACAAAAATAACTGTAACAAGACACATCTGGATGTGGGTACTAGAAACACACAAATATCCTGTTACTATTATTTGAGAGTTCTATAAATGTTTATTTGATACTGCTGTTGGATGATACTGTAGGGTACTCCCATATTGTTTCTGATTGCCAGGGTAATCTTTCCAAAAGTTACCCAGAGAGGTACAGATGACTGTTACTGTGAATGTATCTATTTCTACTTTTAACTGTACCATTCTTCATTTAGTTTATGTTCATATATTTTGAAGCTTTATTTTTTAATTCACGGACAATATGATGACTGTCTTGGAAGGAAATGAATCACTTTATCTTAATGTGTAATTTTTGCTAATTTTTCTTTGTCAATATTGTCTTACATAAATAAAATTTCTCTTCCACTTTTTAGATTAAAAAAAAAAGATGATGTTTTGGTTCGTGAGTCTCCTCTTTCTCTACTGCATATTTGGAAGTGCTTGGAACCTTGACATTGGTTGGGTGTCTTGTTTCAGAGAAAATATTGAGCAAGGGGCTAAAAGTGTGCCTCCATTGTTCTTTTGTGCTATTGAACCCATCTTCTGAGGAGCCCCATTTCACCAGAGTGTGAAAAACAGGACAAGGATGTATAAAGCAGGAAAAGAGTGGTTATGATTCAGCCTACCAAACCCACATTGGTCTTATCTTGACCCAGGGGATCACAGTTTGTTTCTTGGAGACCTTCTACACAATTCAGCACTTGTAAGTTTCCTTTTTAACATGGAGTCACATGCGTGAGATGGAGTCTTTCATGCTCATTTTAGTACCTTCAACCCCTGTCAGAACCAAAATTATAACTATGATAATAAATTATCTGTTTGAGGAAAGATAATTATTATAATGTATTACATCTTGTGCCCACCTAGATACTACAAAAAAAGCATGCATTTTGATGGAATTAGTAAGAGCTGAAATGTGAGATATAGTAAACAATAATAAACCCAGGAGTGACAGGAATCTAGAAACACAGCGACAGAAAAGAGTCATAAATGAGCAGACACTTGTTAAAAATGCCTAAGATAATAAAAATGACAGTTTTAGAAATGTTGCACAAGAATGAGGTCAGAATAGGCCCGTTGCTTGGGGGCATATGACTAGCTATTCTGGAAGGAATAGCTAGTATGTGGAATAACAAAGAAAGGTTCAGAAAGACCTCAGTAGGAAAGAATAGAGAGGGTCAAAGATAACAAGATGAAGTGAGGTAGTGATAAACGGATAAACCTGCCTTTAGGTTAAAAGAAAATCCACTGTACAAGATTGAAGGAACAAGAAAGGCCACAGGAAAAATACTATAAGATTTCCTTTGGTTACAAGTATGAACCAGAACAACTCAAAATAATCACTACAACCAGCAAAGGGAACATTTGCAGAAATGTTTATTTAGATATAACCTCCACTAGTTTGTCCTTCTCAGAACATACCTGTTGTACAATGTTTATTTATATATGCTGTTACTTTAGAAAGACAGGTGCAAGTTAAGACTCACTAATGCTAGGGACATGAATATTTAATACAATCTCTCAAAAGGCCTTGGAATATGCTCCTATAAATGATGAACTCAATACAGGGAACAAGAGTTTTAAAATGATTGAATGATTAGCTGTCATATAAAAACACTTTTTATTTGCTCCTTATTGGCCTAAAACATAGAACTTAAAGTAGTGGATAGAACTTATAAAATATAGGTATTTTAATAAAATGTGTTCTTACTTATTGAAGAAGTTGAAGAGTTTGGGAATATATGGGATTTAAATATAGGGTTGGAATCTAATTTAAATATAGGGTTGGAGTCAGTTTTCCTAGCCTTTTCAATGGTACCATTATATGTCCATCTACTTCTCATTGTGGCTAATAAAACCTATAACTTGTTCTTCTATTTCTTTCTAATAGTTATGCAAGTGATTGCTCAGGTAATAAATATATCACGCAAATGGTAGTTAAATAATCTTAACATTCACTTTTAAAAAGTGAACAAGGGAATATCAGAAATCAGAAAAAACACGTAAAACATGTTCCTTTCTGGCTACAGGATCAGCAGAACACTTTATTTTAATGAACCTTGGTAGATATCTGATTCTTATTATAATAGAAAGGGCAGCTATTTTTAATCTGCACTAAAAGAAAATAACAGATTAAGACAGTGGCTTGATAGTATTTTTTCAACCTTTTATGTCTTTGGTATTTTTTTCAACTTGTTCTATCAATTGTATGTTAAAAAAAATCCTGAAGTATGACTGCAGAACTTTGTGTCTATCCATTTTCCTCACATATTTGAAATTCTGTCACTGAGTCATGCCTTTGTCAGTCTGTTAGTCCAAGCTCTATGACACTAAAATTGTATGACTTGAAACAGTCATTATCTCAGTTTCTGCATGTTGCAGTCAAGGTGTTGGCTTAGATCTGTAGTCTGCTCACTACTTTATTATGCAAGGATGTATTTCCAAGCTCACTCATAAAGTTATTGGCAAGGTATCTAAAAGCTGAGTTTCAGCTATGTGGTTTATAAAGAAAATAAGGTAAGGAAAGGCACAAGGAAAGTGTAATTTTTTTTACATTCAGCCAGAATTGATCATTTCTGGTAATTCTATTGTTTTTTTCCACCCACGTATTATTTTTCCTCTTGAAGAGCGTATAAAAACTTATGGGCTAAATTTTATTTTGCTTTAAAAACTTGGAAGGATATCATTCTACATATTTCGGATTCCCATGATTTCTAATTAAAAGTCATGACTTTCTGTATGTAATATGCCATTTTTCTTTGTTTTGGATTTTAGAAAGTTAGTTTTGGCCTGCCTTAAATTATTTTAATATTTACTCTGAAATCCATTAGGGTCTCAAAATTTGAATGTCTTTCACCAATGTTTGTAAAGTTTTTGACCAATGTCCTTTCTGACTTTTTTTCCCCTAATTCAGGTACTCTACCACTTGAGTTACAATTTTACTTCTGGCATTTTGTGGTTAACTGGAAATAAGATTGTCATGGACTTTTCTTGCTACAGCTGTGATCACTTTTTTAAATTGCTATTTCACTCATGCTATGGGACATGGGCTATAAGATTCAGCTTTTATGTTTTTAATATTAAACTCTCAAAAGAAAAAAAACCCTCTTATCACAGAAGCACCTGCTCTGAACTAGTTTGCACACACTCAGAAGTCAGGATGCCCTCATATTATGTAACTGCTTCTTAATTTGAAGTTATTTCCTCTCACTTCCTTCAATTAATCCATCTCTTACTGGAGAACTCATATTGTGTGTGTGTGTGTGAGTGTGTGTGTCTGTCTGTGTCTGTGTGTCTGTGTTGTCTATGGTGGGGCTCGAACTCAAGTCGTGGGAGCTGTCCCTGAGCTCTTTCACTCAAGTCTAGTGTTCTACCACTTTGAGCCACATCTCTACTACTGGTTTGGTGGTGGTTAATTAGAGATAAAAGTCTCAGGGTTTTCCTGTCAGGGCTGGCTTTGCACTGTGATCCTCAGATCTCAGCCTGTGTAGCTAGGATTTACAGTTGTGAACCACCAGCTCCCGGCTGAGAACTCAGCTTTTGAGAAAGATAATCCACACCTTAGAACCTCCCTGAAGCCCTCCAACCTCCTGACTATCGTTGACATTTTCTCCTGAGGTAAAATCAGGGAAATGAAAGCAGGATGCAGGCCTAGAGATTCCCAAACATCTAATGCCCACATGCATCGATGATGACAGCCTCAAAATACCCCAGGCAAGCTTCAGCTCCTTGCCTTAACGATTTCTTCAAGACCAGATTTCAAGCACAGTTATCCATTGAGCTAGACTTTTTAAACAATTTCTGCTCTAGTATACTACTTGAGACCCACTTGAATGAGAGAGCGAGAGCGAGAGCGAGAGAGAGAGAGAGAGAGAGAGAGAGAGAGAGAGAGCCCAGCTATGCTCATCTGAGTATGCATCTCGGGATGGTGGCAAAGGGCCTGAATTTCAGGAAGCGAGGATCTCAGAGCTGGTGGGGGCGGGATGGGGGGACAGAAGCCACATCACTGTGGAAATGGGGGGCGGGGGGTTCTAGCCCAAACGTCTTCCTTTTTGTGAATGCAAGTGGGCAGACTTCCTTCACGGGTGTCCTTAGAGTCCTGGTGACTCGGAGGGTGGCTGTTGTGCATCCCCTGCGCGCGCTCCCTTCCTGGGCTCTCTGCTCTCCCACACACCCGCGTACATGCAGAAGAAAGTTTTATACAGCCAGAGCCCGCGTTGACGTAGGCATCGCCTCCCCTCCGGGCTGGAGAGGAGCCCGGAAGGGAGCCCTGGGGGCGAGGTGGAGGTAGGGGAGCGGGGTGGTTGCTTGGATTCCTATGGTTAGGGTCCAGGGGCGCAGCAGATCCAGAGCCACCCAAGAGTCTTGGATCCTAGACCCACAGATACCCCAGGCGTCTCCCTCTTCCGTCAAGCACCTAAACCCCAATGAGGTCATAGCAATGAGAGAGAATCGGATCAAGAGAGAGGGGGAGGAAGAGGACGAGGACGAGGAGGCAGAAAAAACCCAGACGGAAAGAGGCCATCAGACAAGGTCGCTTTTCCTGGCGACACAGCAACGGCGAGGAGGAGCGTGGTGCTGAATATCATCGGGCCGCTCTGCGCGGCTCGGCTCGGCTCTGCCGGGGACCGGGCACCCGGGGACTCAGAAGCACTTTGCCTTACCAGGAAAACAAAGGCGAGGAGGCGAGGCGGGGAGGCAGAGAGCCTGGGAGCCGGCCTCCTGCTGTCATCTCCCAGGAAGCGATGCCCCTCTCCCCAGCCTGGCTCAGAGAAGCGAACCTGATGGGTTTGGGAAGCTGAGGAGGGAGCGGACTTCCCTGCGGAGAGCTGAGACGCGGCAGAACTCTGGACAGCGCCCCAAGAGCCAGCGATGGGGCTCCGGCTCCCTCCACCTCCCCTCGGGTCCTGCAGGTCTCTGATCCTTGAACGCTGGGCTACTGATGTGCGGTCTTGACTCACACCCAACCCCTCAGCCCAGGACCATCCATCTACGACCCCCCCAGAACGAACGTGTCGGGAGGTGGAGTCCCTCTTCTCTACCTCCCGCCAGACCCGGGAAGACCAGTCTCCAGCTCCGGAAATCCAGTCCTTGTGGATAATGTGTCACTGGTGAAGAAAGAAAAGTTTGGGGATCTGGTAGGGGGTGGAAAGGGGTAAGGAGGATCGTGGAAGACAAGAAGGTGGATGGTTGGCGTTCCTCTCTGATCTGGAAGGGATGATGACCCAGGAAGGATGTGCACCAGCGGCCAGATTATTGGGAGCCTCTTGGTGCTCTCCGTGCTGGAGATAGGGCTAGGGGTGTCCAGCGTGGCCGTGGGGGCGGTCAGCTTCAGCCTGGCCCTCCGAGAGCACAAGCCGCAGCTCGGAGACTCGTCCCCGGTATGGAGCGGGGTGTGTGTACGTTGAGCCATTTCACTCTTTACCTATTTAGGATGATGAGCAGTGTGCGTGCTTGCTGTAGTCACTGGGTCACTGCCTCCACGGGAAACAAAATCGTAAAATCTCCTCTGGCTTTGCATGTAGGTCCCTGGTGGGCAGCTTTGCTTCTTGACGCTGTTCTTTTCCTGGGTGGTTTGGGGAAGCTGGAAGGGGAGGGGGGAGTCGGGTTGTTATGCTTCCCTTGGGTTTGAGAGCAAATTAACTGGCTTTGTTTAAACTTGAGAGGAAGGCTGGTTGGGAGAGGGGTCACACATGTCGATAGCAGACTCACTTGTCTTTTGTGCCTTTGATGTGAGAGCTACATTATTTTCCTGTACCAGAACAAGCATGGTCGTTATCTGTCCATACAACTCTGGGCAACAGTGCCCAGGGTGCATCCAAGCAGCCCCAAGATGACAGAAGGGGTGGCTGGTGTGTGTGTGTGTGTGTGTGTGTGTGTGTGTGTGTGTGTGAAAGGAAGGAGGTGAGTGAATATCATCCCAGAAATCATTGCTCTTCATTTTTCTTTTGCTGGTTTTCTCAGACTTCACCTCTGCAAACTCCAGTAAGTTCTAGGCAATACAGTGATGAGAAAAAGAAAACCATTCTAATTGGGCAGCCCCTCACCTTAACGAGTAACTTGGGCAAATTCCATGATTTTCTTTGGGTCAAGTGGCAGATTCATCTAGCTTCTTGGTTAACTCTTAAGATACATCTCAAGGAAAGTGGGTTTTTTTTGGTGCAAGACAGACTCGAACCCAGTACCTGATGCTTTCTCTCATTGGTTAGCTGTCTACTGAGTCATACCTCAACCCCTCAAGGAGAGTCATAAGAGGTCCTTTGCCTTCACAGCAGATAATAATTATGCACTGTTCCTAATGAGGATCTAAGTGTTAAAACACACACACACACACAGCTTCTTATTCAAGTTATAAGGCTATCATGTCCTTTTGGGTCTCTGGTCTTGCTCCTAGATAATTTACTAAGAAGTCATTCTGTCACTGATAGATAATCCATGGTGTACTTAATAGCCATTTTTTCAGTATATAAGCTTTGAGTCACTAACACAGAAACAACCACTTAGAAGTTCAAGAAAAATCAGTACAAAGTGAATTGCTTTTGAGAGATGGTCTAGCATGCTTAATTCTAATAAAATTGCGTTTTGGATGGTTAGTTTTTGCATTTTATTTTTCTAGTTGAAATAAATAGGTTTAAATTACAGGATCTGTAAGGAAAAATAGTGTTTATTCTAACACCAAGTTTCCCTAAGAATCCTTGTTCTGAATTCAACAAGTTATCAATACCCTCCAAGTAAGTCTCTCGTTCTCTATTATGTAGTTTGGGTCAATGTATGTATCAAATGTGAGTATGGGAAGGAAAAAGAAGCATCTTTAATCTGATAATTCTACATCTTATATGTGGCTACAACTTTTGGGGGAGTTGTTATTATCATATAGTTAGAAGTAAGTTAAACTTCATTATGGACTGTGAAAGTATAATGCCAACATATAGAGAAAGGGGGAGAGAATATGATGTTTTGATGACATAAGAAGAAGCTCACATAATCAAATCATTTTTCACTGATTACAGTCAAGAAGCTGAGTAATTAAATGTGAGTTGTCTCTAAGTAATACTAAAGCACACTGTCTATGGGTTTATCTTCAAGAACTAAAAAAATGATTTCACTAGCTTGGAATTGTATAAAATAATTTAATTTTTCTCTTCTCAAAATAGATCAATATTATCTAAATGAGTATGTACCAAAAAAGTAAAAGAAAAGAAAATTGGAATCAGCTGCAGGAAAAGCAATTGAATCAGTTATACTGATATAGCTGTTTTATAAAGAAGTGATTCTATTTCAAATGACTGTTTACAGTAAGCAAGATTCCTCAAGCAATAGTTTTGAATGCTACATTGCCTACTTCAGTAAAATCAAACAATACATTTGAGTGAATGAATGAATTGGAAACAACAATGCCCAAACAGTTGCTCACTTTCATAAATCTAACATTAAAAAGGTAACATTTTTAAAGAAATAAATAGCCAGTGGGAATCACTATGGTTTTCAAATTATAGACAAGATAAGTAAATTAATGAAATTGTTTTCATAAGTCCATTGTGGCACCATCTAAACTATCATTTAATCCTTTCACTGATTAATTCATCTAGCCAATAATTATTAAGGGTTCAGAATCTTTCCTGTAGAAACCATAAAATGATTCAGAGCACTGTCATCAAAAGAGTATCACCTTGTTTAAAAACAAGACTTTGTCAGGGGTAAGAAGTTGGAATGGGACCTCAGATCACAGGAAGAAGAGAGAAGTTGGTGTGGTCACTAAAATATCTGGTCGAAAAAGTGCTATTTTACTCTTGATATCACAAAGCTATTGAATCAATGTATCTCAGTGTTTATATATATATATATATATATATATATATATCAGAGCTAAGGTGTGAATTTGCACTATATAGTTACAACTCACAGAGGTATCATTCCCTGGTTGAGTAAGTAGCCAAAGTTTTCTCCTTCATAAAATAGGATTTTTACAAGGTACAATCCAAATAACGTTGTTAGAAAAGTGTGTGGCCTGAAGAAGCATCGGGTAATAATGAGCGGCTGATGTTGGATGAGACTTGCAGTGGAAAGGGTCACCGGAGAGCCTTTGGGGGCTCCACAGATGAAGGCAGAGTACTGGGATGGGATGGGCTGTGTTTCAGGAGTTGGCTCTTCTGTCTTCTAGGACATGAGTACGTGACAGGAAGGTCAGGATAGAAGGAGTGATGGGGCCAGAGTCTGAGGAAATAGATTTTCCTCATATTTTAATAATAATAGCAAAAACAGTCGTTACTGTTTCTTCTTTCTCAAGAAAACACCAGGAAAGCTCGATAGAAAATGAATCTCCGTGGGAACTTATAAGTAAAAAAAACTCTGTCTTATTTATGAATACCAAATGAGATCTTGCACTAATTAACCTGTCAGCATACACATAGAACCAGACTGTGTTTTGATTAGTGCTGGGAAGATTACTTCAAAACATTAATATCATTATTACAAGATTTCCGAATTAAATTGAAAAGTCAATGGAAGTAAAAGCTTAACTACGGGGGATTAATTTTCTATGGAGAGGCCCTGAAATCATAAGCTTTTATCTAGGAAAAATACACTACATTTTTAGGCAGTTACTTTGATTATTCGGTCTCAAATTTGCAAACATTTTTAAAAGTGGCTTTAGAACCAAGTAGTATTAAGATAAAGAGCTTTAAATTGATAATGTAGAGGCTTATGTAGATTATTTCCAGCCACTATTTCATAGTCAGGCAAGGCAATTCCCATGATCAGTCTTTAAAAGGTGTGCAATTAATGAGAAAAAAGTCATCTGATATAATTTTATAAATGTGTACAGCATTTGATTTTCTTTGTTCTTTTGTATTGCTGTATGGGCACTTGCAATGAAACCACAAAATCAGAAAGTGTAACTGTTAGGTGACAATAAATGAACTATTGATTAAACTGTTTTGGAAAAGACATAGTGCATAAGATTTGTTGACAAGAAGTTAATATACAGCATCGTGTTTCCACTTTCCTGCCAGAAACCAACCCTCTCAGTCTCCAGTGTACCTGGTCCAGTGAGAATGCCCTGCATTCCATATGGAGGCCTCAATGCAGATCCATGCATCCTTGAGAACTTGAGTTTGCTGCTCTAGGAAGTTGGCATTTGACAATCTAAAAATTTAGATGGTGGCTTTAAGGATAGAGACTCATGCTGAGTGGCATTTTATTTATACCATGTTACCATTCCTTCTATCTACCTCTGATAATTATTCTGTACAATTTAATTCAGAACAAAAGGACTTTTTGAAGTCTAGTTTTCCCACATGTAAATCAAAAGGTAGCCTTTTGGAGTATTTAAGACTTTTATTTATCTTAAATCATTTAACATTTGAATGATTTCATTGCTTCTTTTCCCAGAATACCTATGACAGGTATATCATAATTTTATCTGATTGCTAGATCTGATGTTTTGCTTGGGTGAAATTTATAGCACAATCGACGCACATACCTGTTCAGTAGGCTTTTGATTCACCATGGCAACAACTCAGCCAATTTGAAGAGCTTGTAGAAATTCAGCTCCTCACTGATCCATAGCACAGCAATATGAGGGAAGTGCAGTTGCTGCTCCAATACATTAGTACTGATATTTAAATCTAGCAAAATTATTTAATAAAAGATGAAACAACAACATTTTAAAAGCTCTTCAGTTACTTCAAACGCAATCCATTTGCATCGAGGGTCAAAATACCCACCATGCAGGCTCCATATTCCTTATTAGGGAAAGTAATCACTTCCCTCTTTTCAGAAAAAATAATACAAATGCATATTATGCCCCCATTTTATCTTTAATTTTAATCATACAAGTAATCCATGAATATACATATTAACAATTATACTTTGAAAAATAGTGAAGTCATCTTTCTTATCAACATTAGTTATCATTATTATCACAGTCTCAGACACATTTTTCCATGTATAAATACTTTATGGAGGAAGGAGTACTGTCCAATTGCAACCAAGTTTCTGGAAATAATAAAGCCTATCTATAAATTCTGCAGAGTACAGGTCAAACCTATTATATGACTCATTTTCATTCTAAGATGTTGCTATATACCTGATGGGCTTAGGCAATTTGATAAGTTAAGTAAACTGAGTATGTTTATTAATCAAGGAAGTATAACATGTATCAAAAGAGGCATAAACACAGGTAGATTCATCTCTGATGTTTACTGAAATGATACAATGGAAGAAAAATGTTGGTGACATTATTGATGAGATTTTCTTAGTCAAAATGCTGTTCTAATATAAGATATACCTGTTGGAGTAACAAAATTGTCTCTAGAATTATGACTTTTATACAAAGGTACAACTTATTGGAAGTCTTTGACTCTTAGGATTTGGGTGAAAATATTTGCATCAGTCACTTAGTTGATGATGTTCTGATAGAAACATGTACTGATCAAATTAAAAACTGAATTTGGGCATTTAAAATGTTTGGGTTGGCTTTTTGAATGAGCTTACATAACAAGTCTATTTAATATGTATTTTTATCATGGTAAAGCAATTAAAATTTTTACCCATTTGCTCACTCCTCTTGTAATAGTTAATCACACTTGTAGAAGTAAAAGCTTCCCACCCATCCAACCTTAAATGGTTACCTTTAATCTCAATGAAAAGTGCAATTAATTTTATTATATGCAAATATACAAGTGTTTAGGCATGTGTACTTGAGATACACACCACACACACACACACACACACACACACATTCCCCAGCATACACATTACATCTAAATGGGAGAAAACTTAATAGCTTAATATTTAAATGATATTGGGTCAGAAGCATCCCTTCACCTACCAAATTTTATTTTACTCTTATGTTAAAAGAAACATACACACACACACACACACACACACACACACACACACACATATTAAGTACCTCTTCCCTGAAATGCTTAAGACTAGTTTTCAGTTTTTCTCAGATTTTAGAACAAGTATGTGTGTATGTGTGTAAAACAAGCTATCTTGTGATAGAGGTAACAAGTCTTGTTATTCATTTCTGTTTCATACAGTCCTTATACATACAGCCTGAAGATAACTTTAAATAGTATTTTATGTCACCAGCCTTTTGACTATAATCTATTATGTAAATATATACCACTTAAGGTGACACAGAAAATGTTTGAATTGTGGAGAATCTCAAAATTTCAGGTTATGGATACTCTTATTATACATGGGTATACACACACACACACACACACACACACACACTGCTCATTTATTCAAATAGTTCAAAGCTAGGCAAAGCATTTGAATTTACTGTTTGCCTAACCAAGTGAAAATACCGAGTGACCACTATAGTTTTGTGCTTGCTACATGACAAATGCAGAGTGCCCAGATACTATGAGGTGACAGTATTTCTTTTATGGACATATTTTTGAAAGAAAAAAATTGTGACTGATCTTCTCCAGATAATTTTTTAGTAAACATTCTCATGATAGTAAATCTAATGTATATAAACTTATTTAAATTAAATGGCAGTCAAGTTGAATTTATAGAATGCAATATAACTGTTTCAATAGATGTTGTGATTTTCCACCAAGCTAGTTTCCTGATTTGTAAAGAGAAGGAAGTCCTGGTACTATTTCATTCATTGTTATGAAGCTCAGAAGAGTGCAGTTATCAACTGCACTAAGCTTGGCAAGAGGAAGTGCCAACTGAGCACTAAGTACTCAGCGAGTACTAGCTGCTGCCTTACTCCTGATATCCGTAAAGATCCATGATTGCCCAGATTCCAGGGTCTACTAACTAGAGTATTAATGAAAGACTCTCAATATTTCCTTATAGCTTTAATCAGCCCTTGTTTCACTTATTCTTTTGGTCCTTCATGTGCAGTATGTGTTAAGTTGTGTTTAGTTTGGTTTTTTATTTCATTTAGATATGTAACATTAGCAGATTCAAAAGTATATTAAAACATCTCTAATAGGTCAGGTAAATATTTATCATAAACTGAATGAAGAAACACCTATTACTGTAAGACATCTTTCTCTCTCCTTTCTTTTGAGTCAAAAGGAAGTCTAAACTATCATAGAGAAAATAGAATCAAATCAATTAGACAATTACATAACTAAATATACTAGGCAACTCAAACAATGGGGATATCATGTCTATGAGTGCTATTTATATTATAAAACAACATTGTCAGAAACACATTTTTAGGACTATTTAAGTCCCAGAAGCACTAAACAAAAGTATAAGTTAATATTTCAGTTAAACATACTTATTATTTTGTAATCTAGAGTGGTTTTATCTATATTACTAAAGTAGATCTTGAAGCAATGCATATCACATGTTATTTATTTCACAAATGCATAAATTAAATATGCAGATTTCAACAATGATAAATACAACCTCAATTAGTGTCCATGATTTTTTTGACACCATTATTAAAGGTACTGAGAAGCCTGTTCCTTAGACATAATTGTGGGATAAAAGAAAAACATTAATGGTTAAGTGAGCAAACTCTGAGACAGCGTGCCTACATCTGTTAATCTTGTAGAAATAATATCAGACATGGCTGCTGCTGTTAATTGTGAACTAATTTCCAGAAGTTACCATATTCATTGATATTTCTATGTGTAATAAGTTTGTATAGATTGTAATACTTTATGGAGTTTAAGTAGGAAGTGGAACTTACCTACAGTACTACCAGTAATATTTAAGCCATTAAATCAATACTAAAGCCCAAAAGTTTCATTTCAATGCCTATACTTTTTCTACTGAATTATATGGACATTGGAAATCTTCATGAAAACAGTCATTTATTGAACCCTGCCTGACCTATTTGTTCCCACACCTTTGAATACAGGAGTTTAAGGCTAGATACTAACTGATCATTTTTCTATTTTCTAGATTACACTGGTACAGTCAATCAAGGAGCACAACCCATGTGTTACTAGGAATGTACAGTGTTAAGGTGTTCCAAGTAAAATTTCCCACCCTTAAGCTTTAAAGCTTGGCTTTAAAAAATAAAACAAAAACTAAATTGTTTACCTTAATGATTACTAAATGTTGTAACGTAAATCAGAAATATACCGATAACAAATCCAACGTGTTCAAAATGTCCAGAATCATTGCCTGGGCAAAGATGACTTCCTCTTGGAGGGACTGGGAGGGAACTTCATGTGGGTTTGGGATTCAGGCATGTCCAGCAAGCAGAGAAACAATATGCTGAGTAGAGCAGAGCTAAGAGGATGTGTTAAGGAGGGTAAAGGAGAAAACAAAACAGAGTATTTGGGATTGCTGAATGAACTAGCTTTGTTAGAGCAAACATAGGTTCATGTTAAATTAATAAACAAAAATCTACCTTACATAACTAACATCCCTACGTTCCTAATGGAAATATTAGCTTGTACTTGATTCCCAGCTATACTTGGAGATCCCTGCTAGGTATATTGTTCTAGATATTCACAAAGCCATGGTATCACTACTAAGCTGTTCCAGCATCAGGTCCCAAGAAGTACATTTTAGATTTAAAAAAAAAAAAAAGATGTAGGGCTGGGAAGGTGGCTCAGTGGTAGAGCGCTTGCCTTGCATGCCTGAGGCCCTGGGTTCAATTCCTCAGCATCACATAAGCAAAAAGAAAAAAGCCAGAAGTGGCGCTGTGGCTCAAGTGGTAGAGCGCTAACCTTGAGCTGAAGAGCTGAGGGACAGCGCCCAGGCCCAGAGTTCAAATCCCACGACCGGACCAAAAAAAAATAAAATTAAATTAAATTAAAAAAGATGTGAAAAAGTCTTGCTCTTTGAAGGAAGTGTAAAGGTACATCACAAATCTAAATATATCTTTGAGTACATTTCCTGTTGATAATGGATTTATGAGCTTATAACTTCCTTATATTTGAATATTTCCACAGCTGCTTGACAACCAGGAATAAAAATGTACATTTAATTGGAGGTATTCATGAAACATAACAGACAATATATTTGGGGGGCTATAAAGTCTGTTCTAGTTTTAGTATTTTCTAGCTGTTGCATTATCTCAATTACCAATTAGTTAACTGATCTTCAAAATAGTAATGCTTCTCATCTTCCCTCAAACTTATCTTAAAAATTAAATATACTATTTGTACAGAAATTCAAAACTTGTGTTGCCAAGACAGTAGTCAGTCACAATGACCAATGTCCCAATAGTGATTAAATGCTTTAACCATTTTTCCTCAAATTCATAACCTGCCTATGATCTCTGTGAGTTGTAGGAATATTTCATTCTGAAGAAGACTTTATTGTAAGATCATTGATAAACATAGCTTTGGACTCTAGGCTTATTGTCATTTAGGTTGTACCTTCTCATAAAAGCTATGTTATATTGATAGTATTTTGGACAATTGCAATGGTTGTGAGTTAGTGTGCATGTTTCAGGATCTCAGGAGCTATGACTTCAGTTAAATGTGAAGATAAAGACAAATATTTTCACCTTTACTACCAAATAGAGAATTGGGCCTATATTTTTCACTTTTTGGTGGTTTGGGGAGAACTGTTAAGTGCTATGTTTTTTCCTTGTTTGTTGTCAATTGTTTTCCTACATAGCTTATTCTAAGGAAGTAAAATAATGATTCCATTATAATAACACCATACCAACAACAGTTCATATTTATAATAGAGTACATTGCCTAAGAATTTTTGTTATTCCATTTATTTCATCTAAGAAATCACTGCTAACCTGAAAGATTTTGGTGGTAGTGATTGAGGACCAGAAAGTGAAATCAATAACAAGAGTAGGGAAAAAAAAATCACGTATAAGAAGAAGTCTACGTGGCTGGGTGTGTGCACTCACCCATGGGCAAGTGGAAAAATAAGCAGCTCCTAGGAAGATGATGATGAACTATCCCTCATATGTGATATGGGCTGCATTTAGGCTGGTAGCATCTGGATTTCAGAATAGGCTCATAAGATGACTCTTAAGCAGCTGCAGAGTATTCCCATAACTGATGAGCTTTCAGAAACTGCAGTACAGGTTGGATGGACATTCAACTGTTACGTTGTTCTAGGGATTCTGGGGAAAAGCGTAACTGCCATCTCCTTTTCCTCTTCTTTCAGTAGTTATTTTCAACTCCATAACAACAGGTCACAAATCCAAGTTGGCACATACCCAAGGGTGTAACTCTTTTCTTTCCCATCTGTAAAGCTGTTATCCACATTGAAACTCACTTATAAATTCCATCTTTATCATGTTGAGAAGTGTATATTTGAGTGCTGTACTAGCATGTCACAGTGTCTAAGTTAATTTCACTCCCAGTTGATGAAAGTATTTCAAACAAAAAATACAAGCAAAAAGTTAAGTGACTTGTGAAAATTACATTGATACTTCTGTTACATGTAAATGTGCTTTGTAAGTTATTATATATATATATGTATGTGTGATTTAAGCTACTTTAATATATAGAATGTTATCAATAACATTATTATCTAATGATCAGAATTGATCATACCTCCTTATTACCTTCCAAAAGTAACCATTTCCTTAAATGTTCATATATATATATATGTATTTATTTAATTATAAAATTTACCTATGATTTGACTAAATAGAAAATTATCAGGAGATAAATTCTCATTATTTTGTTGCTACTGCCCATGAGATAAGGTTTATTATTTTTTGTCCTAAAAACAAATATGAATTATGACAATAAGATTTATTTGAATAATTGACATTTAAATATACTGCAAATTTGAAGTCTTTTTCATGAAAAAGTTGAGTTTTGCTATAATTTTCCTCATCACTTTTGAAGCTGAAACATCTCTAAAACCAAAAAATCTTATTTATTAAGCATGCTTAACATACTCGGTAGATAATTTGTTAAGAAATTTTTTAAGAAATTCCATCGGGAAAGAAATTTGGAATAGAACCGAATGCATAAGGAATTATAAACATGAACGATCACATTATAGAAAGAGTGATGTGGTATGGAAAGTGAAGAAATGACATTCTGAGAATCAAGGCATATTCCTTCTCTGTGTTGAAAGATTCAGGTCCTGGTCCAGTGGGAAGTGTCTGAGATTTTATGGATAGGGATTTATTTAGAAGAGTTTGACGTGGAAGGAAGCTACAGCTAGGCCTGATGATTTCTTCAGAGATTCTTTCTTGTATACATCTTTCTTTCAGTGACTTTGTGTGGTCTTTTAAAAGTTTTTCTCTGTTACTCATCCTCACTTAATACCATAACAGTATTTTCTCCCTGTGTGATGTTTTTAAATTTCTGTTTGCTGTGGGTGCGTCTCTCTCTCATTTGATTTGTTAAAACACCAAGATGGCCTGGTACTAATTGAGGAAAGTTTATCCCACCAACACAGCTGTTTTACATTGCTTCCTCTCGGGTTTTTCTTTTTCCAATATGATTTACTCTATTTGGGAGAGGTCATGACTCTATTGATAAAGATGTACATTTACCCTTTCCAGTTAAATTGATTATGAAAATTTCTGAAGTGGAAGAAATGTGATATATGGAGCTGTCAGCACATCATTCTGTGGTAGGAAAAAAATTAGTTTAAGCTTTAGGGAAAAGGAACACTGCATAATTAGCAAGGTTTTCCATGCACTAAGAAAAGAAATGAATATAAATAGGAAAGCAGAAAAGCTTGTTGTAAAATGAACAATGTTAAAAATGCAGAAGAGTTGGAAGCCGGTAAAGTCAAGACCATGGTGGAGATTTATAACATGGAGTGGGGGGGGGCAGAGAGACAGACAGACAGAGAGACAGAGACAGAGAGAGACAGAGATGAAGAGAGACAGAGAGAGAGAGAGAGTCAGAGAGAGACAGATAGAGACAGAGAGACAGAGAGAGACAGAGAGACAGAGAGAGACAGAGAGACAGACAAAGACAGAAAGACAGAGACAGAGAGAGACAGAGAGAGACAGAGAGACAGAGAGAGAGACAGAGAGACAGAGAGAGACAGAGAGAAAGAGAGAACCCAGGGAAGTGGAGTGGGAGATGGCTCAGGACCAGAGTCCAGAACTTAGGCTCACAGTTATGGGGCAAAGTTATTGTTGAGGTCTATGGCAAAGACCCTGGATGGGTCTGAGGATCATGGTCTCTACTAGATTAAAATTAGTCAAAAAGATCACTGACAGGTGAGCCATCATAGAAGGAGATCCTGGGGAAAGCCAGGAAGACTGGTTCCTCATTCTCATTATCCAGCTTCTCTCACTCCTCAGTTTTCTTTCCTATCAGATTAATTTAAGTTTGATTCCAGAGCCACCACATTATGTGCTGAATATCTGGCAGTGAATATAGTTAGTATGCTTCCTGATTTTCTGTAGTTTAATTTTTAAAAGATATATACATCATACATACACATGTACATACATACACACACATACATTCATACATATACATACATTTGAATTAATGAAACACAAATTTAAGTGACAGATTGTGCTATATTGAACAGGAAAAATATAGGTATTGAGACTATAAAAGGATTTCACCGACAATGGGCAATCAAGAAAAGAACCTTTAAAGAAAAAAATACATACTGAAGGATGATAAGACAGTACTTGATGAAGACAAAGGACTAAAACTGTTCCAAGCTGGGGAACAGCCAAGGTAAAGATCCTGTGATAGAATACCAGAGTGAGGAGCTGGCTGAAAACCAGAGCAAGGATCATGACAAGTGAGGGAAAGGTAGAAAGCATTAGGTGACATAGAGAAGCAAACAAAAAAATCACTTTATTTTTATGCACAGGCCATGAATTTGACTGCACCCTAAAGTCTTCTTTTTGAGACAGGGCTCAGGCTGACCTCAAAGTCATAATATAGCCCACTTCACATCAAATTCACTGTTCTTCAACCTCCATCTCCTTAGTGCTGGGATCATAAGCATGTACTAGCAACCCCAGCCTGATTTTACCCTGTTTATTTTTTAAACTGGAACTTTTAAGAAAGAAGGAGGAAAAATTGTATTTTGTTACAAGAAGCTCAATCTGGGCTTCAGTTCAGAAAACATACTGGGGTCAGTCAAACAAGTTAAGAAACCACAAATCCACACAAGAGGCTAAAATATATGACTCAATGGTAACTAGATGATACTGGAGGTGGTAAAATGCAAGCCTAGATTTTTAAATATGGAGTGTTTGTTTGATCTGTATTTGATCACATGTTATCATACAGGAAGTATAAAGAATTGTTGCTAAGTTTGAAATTAACCAAATGATAGTATATTTTTTATTTAATCATTTGAGAAGTAGATCATTAGAAAACAGATAGGAAAATTCTGTGTGTGTGTGTGTGTGTGTGTGTGTGTGTGTGTGTGTGTGTGTGTGTGTGTGTGTGGTAAGAAAGGCCATGAATCCATTGTTTAGGTACAGATTACTGTGAGACATGAAAATGGAGAGATTCTATGGTCCAAGATAAAAATGGGTCTAGAAAGCCAGCTGTTCTGAAAAAACAGCTATATTAGAAATCTAATGTAGGAGTAATTTGTAAATATAATGTATGGAAAGCTACCTAACCGGTAGAAACAACCCAAAGAAAGCCTTTCATTACTTGCCACTCACAGGCCTGATAATAATGACAGACAAGAAGGCAGAGACTAACTTCCACACAGTTTTGGCATGATTTTCCCAGTGCTTTCTATACCAAAAACAAGATGGAAGATCATTTTTAAGAAGTTAGGTAATATTTTCAAATCCACAAGAACTATTGATCAGTTTGCCTAAGTAAATAAATTGCTTTCTAAATGCTTTAAAAAGATTCCAAATATCAGTTATCAAACAATATTCAGAGGAATTTGATCTGAAAATGTCCTACAGCTATAGATATCTGTCCCTTCTTTTCTTTTTTATTTCTTTTATCTCAGTGTTGAGTCTCATACCCCAGAGTATCACACTTGCTAGGTAAACCCTTGTGCCACATCCCAATCCCTTTGTCATTTTTCAGATAAGGGATATGGTTTTATTCTGGCTGAGCTTGGGTCAAGTTCTCCTGAGCCACACCTCCCAAGTAGCTGGGATTACAAATGTGCTTATTCCATCCTCTGTGCCCAGTTATTTGATTTTTAATTCAAATATGTAAGGATGAAGATTAGCAGGTCTATTATCTGAAGTACTTAGGAGCAAATACATGTGTAAATATTATGCTGTCATCTACCTGTTGTTTGCGGGGGGGGGGGAGGTTTGGTTTTAATTTGGTTTGTAATTTGTTTGTGTGTGTCAGTCATGGGGCTTAAACTCAGAGCCTTGGCACTGTCACTGAGATTTTGTGTTCAAGGCTACAGCTTGAGCCACAGCTCCAGGTCTGGATCTTTTGCGGAGGATAGTTAATTGGAGATAAGGAGTTTCATATGCTTTCTTGCACAGGCTGGCTTTGAACTATGGTTCTTAGGTCTCCGCCTCCTGAATAGCTGGGATTACAGGTGTGAGTCACCAGTACCCAATTAACCTACCTGCTTCTAAAACTTTGTAAAATATTCCATAAAGGAAAATAATTTTAAATTGTTAAAGAAACATGTTTTCTATAAGTTAATGAATTTTCCTGAAAATGACATATTATTCTGCTTGATGGATCAATAAAATTTGAGTGTATACAAATAAAAAATGTGTATACAGCCAGGCGCTGGTGGCTCATGACTGTAATCCTAGCTATTCAGTAGGCTGAGATGTGAGGATCATGGTTCAAAGCCAGCCCTGGCAGGAAAGACCGTGAGACTCTTATCTCCAGTTAACCACCAGAAAATCAGAAGGGGCACTATGGCTCAAGTGGTAGAGCATACACGCCTTGAGCTGAAGAGTTCAGGAACAGCTCCCAGGCCCAGTGTTCAAGCCCCACAACCAATAAGAACAACAAAAAATGTGTATACAAATCAAGTGTATACCAATCATGTATATACAAATAAAAATGTAATACATATGTAATCAAGAAAAGCAATATAAATTATATGTATTATATATAATCAAAATAATAGCATAGGCATCAATGTACAGAATTAAAAACTTTAATATCAAAAATAAAATTAGGAGTTGGGATAGAGGGGTTGTCAGTGAGAACAATAAACAAAAAGGCCTATGTGAGAAACTTTATGGAGGAAGGTTCAACAAGACTGGATAAGAAGCAGGCTGGGAAAGGCAAAGTTTTGGAAATTGTGGCTTGGGTTATAGAGAATGAGAGAAATTACTGAGATTAAAAAAATGATATTTTATACAAGGTGGGCTTTGTATAATATTCACAATTCATTTATTTATAAATGTCCATGAATCTATTATATATAATTCAGCTATGCTTTATTTTATTAGATATCCAATGTAGAATGATAAAACAGGTCTCTCTTTTCCTACATTTATATTCTCAGGAGGACAGTATAAATGTGTGTGACAGTATAAATGTGTGTGAGGATGATGTAAAAGCTTAAAATGGGATCTCCATTCAGAAAGCTGATGAGGTCTGCTGATGAGGTCTTCTGTGAAGAGGCAGAAAGCTGACCAGGTAGAAAAGGTCAGGTCAGGTAGAAAAGAAGGAACATTACCGGAAAAGACACAGTGTAGACCCAACGCTTGAGTTGGAAACAATTTGATGTGTTTTGAAAACTAAAGAAGTGGTCCATGAAAACTGAGGCTGAAAAAGAAAATTTGAACATGAAACCCTTTGTAAGCCACATACAAATTTGAGAAAACATCGACAGATTGTTTTAACGTGGAACTAACAAGTTCAGAGAGAAGTGGGCTTGATGAAGGCAAGCATGAAAAAGAACAATTCGCAAGCTCTTGCTGCAGCTCTGGTGAGAGATGAGAGAGTGGTTGGGAATAGAATGGAGGCAATGGCCATGAAGAGAGGAAGATATGTTTCAGAAATGCTGGTGACAAAAAAGTACTGTGTGGATGACTAAGTACATACATGAGGGTTCTGAGGAAATTCTCAGTACTTGAAGATGTCAGGGAGCAAACAGATGGCTATCCTGTTAGCAGAAGTGAGAAGTATTCCAAGAGGAAAATGTATCTAAAGGGTAAGATTAGAGTTATTGGGAAACCCTGAGTACAAAGGACAATTTGTAAGGCGCTCAGTAATTCTGCTACCTGGCTTTACTTTTGGTTTTCACAACCTATTTCTATCAGTTCAGGCATCATACTATCACCATACCAAGTCTGCTTTCTTGACTAATAAAACAAACAGTAGTTCTTTGACTTATGATTGATTTGTGTTATGTGATCTTATGTGAAACAATTACTGAGATCAGAGGTTAAAATATTCTAATACATTAAATCTGGTTCATAGTACCATAGGAAGAGGAGTATATGACCAAGAATAAATGGTGGATGACTTTTTCTACAGAAAAATGAAACATAATTGCTAGGAGATGCATTAAAATTTCTTAATAGCAAAATGATGGCTTTCTACTACCACACAAAATGATTGATACCACCCAAATGGATAAGCATAATTTTAAAACATCTAATTTGAAATGGAGGTAATGATGTGCCAAGACAGTTAGACCATTGTCTCTGAATTCAGATAGAGGTCAGTGCTCAACATGTAGATTGGAAAAGTTAATGGAAGAGAAGCAATAACTAAAGCCACAATTTGCATGGAAGGAACAAGAGAACTCACTTTAGGAACACCTGCTTAAAAGATGCCTAGGGGGCAAAAGGAAAGAAATGTACATATCACTCAATGTGGTAGCAATCGTTGTATTGTCAGAGCTCATGGATCACAAACGTTATATATCATGATAATGACAATTTGCCTCGTGAAGGTTAAAATGTGTTTGTGACTTTAAGTATCACTACCCACAATATTGTGAAATTTTTGAAATTTATGTCATCACTTAATTGCAATAAAAATTATTTTTAAAAACAGCCACCAAAGCATTAAATAATTAATTAATCAATTATAAAAGATGCTTAGGGGAAAATCCAATAGTAGGAATTATTGAGGAGTGATTAGGGAAAAAAGTAGAAATCAGGAGAGCATCATGAAAGCCAACAAAGAAAGTATTTCAGAAATGAGAGGAGTGATCAACAGAGATAACTTCTGAAAGGGCAATTTCAGTAAAACATGAGCCTTAACACTATTACTATTCAACCTTACCCTTTCACTCCAACCTTTCTGTACGTGCCCATGCTAAGTCATGAACTTTGCCAAATATCCCTCGTGGCAGTTGTGTGCTGATAGTAGACATGAATGTACAAAAAGAAAAAGAAATGCTTTTCTCTTTCAAGAGCTGAAGGTCTACTAACTCAGATAATAAAAACAATACAAGACAAAAGGTAGTAAGAAACTTAAAGAATTAAAATTAAGAAGAAAGCTAATGGCATCTTAGCTGACCAGAGAATTTGAGATGGGATTTGAATAGGAAAAAATAAGGACAAAACTTCCCAAGGAACGAATTGGAATAGGAAAAGATGATAAATCAAGAGTATGTATGATTGTTTAAATTCTCCTTGGCCATGGAAAACAAGCAAAAGACTAATTGGTAAACTGAGTTCTAACTCCTATCTGGGTTTTGAAGCCAAGCCAAATATGAAGCCATTGAAAAATGATTGAATGAAGGATTGACATAGGATTTGAGATGTTTTAAAACCATCCTTAGGCTAAAGGCAGTCAGCTCCTGGAGGAACACAGGTAACAGATTCTTGCGGGCATAAGCTGGTGAAGTAAATGAGAAGATCTCTGTATTCACAGTGAATGTAGAATGGATGTCATACAGTGATTGATTTGATGGGAGTGTCATGGAAAGGGAAGGGAAGGGGAAAAATCAATAGTGTGTCTCTGAATTCTAAGAGAAGAGTAGCAAGATTTATAGTTATAGGAAAGGATTTAGTAGCAACAGAATCAAGATTCATTGCATGAGTTTTTGAAACTGCAAATATCCCTGCTGGATCTCTTTTCATTGACTCTCTTACATCTGGCTGTGCACACAATGAATTGCAAAATGATTGTAGGCTGAGCTAAAAATAGACAAAGCTGTCAGAATGACCACCATCCTGTGTTATTCTCTGGTCTCTTGAGGCAGCAGCACACTGTAGACATGGCATTTCCTTTGAAACATCATATGCAACATGTAGAAAACTCCCATTGTACCAATCACAAATTAATACATCTGATAATTACTGTCTACAAGCTCATCTATGTACAAGCTTAAAGTCTTGCTAATCGAAACTCAGTGTATTGGGTCATAGGTTATTGAAAATAACAGTCTTCAAATCCCAGAGGTGATGTGGGAAAACTCTCCACAGCAGAGACAGCATGTTGTAAAGCAAACACTCACATAGGTTTGTCATAAGGCAAGATTCAGTGAATGAGAAAAAGAATAGAATGGTTTAAAAAAACAATTTATATCTCTATGAGGAACTCACATACTAATCTGAATTTTTTAGATGAGTTTTAACACTGTGTCCATGTTACAGATGTAAGGTTGAGATTCAGAGAATTTAAGTAAGCACTCTGATTCCCACTGGTAGGAGACATTGCCACATGCTCATGGGTCTGATATTGAAGAATGTACTCTTCACCATTGTACCATGTTCTATTTCTTTTAACCTCTAGCTCTAAATTGCACTATTAGTATTATATTTCAGACCCATTAAAAAGCACCCATCAATTAATATACCCCAAAGTGAAAAATGTTCTGAAGTCTCACTCTTACTCCTGTAGTGTTTCAGAAACTAGCAGCTTAACTTGACAAAACATTATTAACGCACACTGTGCCCCCCCACTGGGCGCTCAGTCTGCTAGCTGATGCACAGCCAGCTTTCTCTCCAGCAAGTCACAGCAAATGATTACTTATCCTTCCTACCTTGTGTTTCTTCTCCATACTTCATAGAGTTTAGAAGTAAAACCATGCCAACATACTTCTTCCTTGTTCTGCACTGATAGCAACAACAACAATAAAAACACTAATAACTCTCTTTCCCTAAGTCAGATACTCTTTCTGCTTCTCTCCTGGAAATGAGGGAAAACTGAATTGCATTACATTTTCAATCCTTCCTCTGAATTTAGTTCAAACATTACAATTGCAACTTACAGATACCTTAGGAAGCAAAACACTGTTCAAAGAAATAAGACTGGGGGAATTGAAAATGTGTTTAATAGTTTAATACATTATTGTCCCTTCCCCACTTCAGTGATACTAAATCTGTAGTTTCAGTCTAAATTGTGTAAGACTCACTATTTCTGGGAGAATGATATTGCTTTATTGAGTTTTGTGAAGGACAGAACTGCTCAAGAGGGAAGAATTGAATAATACACAGGGTCTGCTTATAGACTTCTAAATGTCACAGGTCCCATGTTTTTATCTTTTCTGTCCTATGAGGTATAAAATGATTTGGAATAGACAGCACCAGAAGGCTTTTCTTCTTCAAGGCAACTTTCTACTAATTTAAAATTGGTGTTTGTTAAGAAGTTCTGAGGGCTGGGAAGGTGGCTCAGTAGTAGAGTACTTGTCTTGCATGCATAAGACTCTGGGTTCGATTCCTCAGCACCACATAGCAGGAAGGAGAGAAAACTTGCAGACAGTCAGAATTATTTAATAATAAAATATGGCTTTAAAATATTGTAAAGGTGTTGTACAGAGAGGGGTTACATAAGTAAGGGGTTATGTTAGTAAGGCAATGAGTACATTTCTCATTGAACATGGTTACCCCCTACCATTTCTCTCCCACTTTCCTTCCCCCTCACTCCCCCTCCAAGTTACAAAGTTCATTTCCAACATTGTGTCTTGTGAGTTGCTGTTGCATTGTCCTTTGTCTCACCATTTTGTTTTCCCCCTAACTTTCCCAAATCAAATAGAAATATTGCTTTTGTCAATGGAGATTGATCCTAAGTAGGAAAAACTCTTGTTAAGCAAGGTATGTACATAGGAAAATGATGTTGGCTGAGTAATGGCTCATCAACACCTGTAGCAGTTTCAGCTTAGGGCAAGTAAATGGGAGAACTGTGAATGTTATCTTGAAATAGGATTAGTAGAGGAAAAGAGAGAGAATAAACAAGAGAAAAATCTAGAGCAGGTGTAAATGAATACAAGGCTAACCCACAAACAGACTTTCCTTTCCCTTTTTTGCTGAAGGAATTGATGAATAAATTCATCTGATTTACTAGAAGTAACCATTTTGCTATTTACCTCTACCCTCTAATGTCATATTGTGTACATATATCATAAATATACACAATAACAAAGTCACCCTGTAACTTTTGACACAAGGTCTTACTACGTAGTGACAGACTGGACTTAAAACTCACTATGTAGCCTAGGCTAGCCTCAAAATCCTATCTCAGCCTCTATCTCAGCCTCTCCAGTGCTGGCATTATAGGAAAGAAGGCAAAAAGATCAGAACTCCTCAGAATATTTAACATATCTCTGGGTGTGCCCAGGATTGTTGTTGACAAACACATAAAGTGAGATGATGGTATTTCTCTACACAGATACTCATTTTGTATGGGCAACTGCATTCAGATTAGAAGTCAGATTTTAAGTGGATGCCCTGTGGAAACTGTCATGTAAATCAAATTAAGTATTCCCTGTGGCAGATGAATGGCCAGTGAAGGAAATAATTTGATTGTTTTTTTTTCATATCTCTCTTTAGAGGTAGATCCTCTTTGCTTCTGCTGGCATACTTTCCACCTTCTTTAGAAGCCTTAATTCTTCTAAATGTGAAAGCCATCAATCAATGGCATAAAGTAAAGGTAGCTCTCAGAATAAATTTCTGGTAATATTGTATTTAATATCCTGTAATTAATCCTTGTTACCCTTGCTGCATATATATGAAAATACTAATTTGCTCTTATAAGGACAAAGTATGTTCTTTTTACATTCAGTCATTTTGTTAAATTGAAAATAGTCTTTTAAAATTGATTGTTGGGCTGGGAAGGTGGCTCAGTGGTAGAGCGCTTGCCTTGCATGCCTGAGGCCCTGGGTTCGATTCCCCAGCACCACATAAGCAAAAAGAAAAAAGCCAGAGGTGGCGCTGTGGCTCAAGTGGTAGAGGGCTAGCCTTGAGCTGAAAAGCTGAGGGACAGCGCCCAAGACAGGCCCCATGACCGGACCCAAAAAAAATAAATAAAATAAAATAAAATTAACTTGATTGTTAACTTATGCAGAAAAACGTAAAGATTATTGAGTTACCACTAATGGGTTACCATGTGATGTTTAGATACATGTGTACATTGTATAAAGGTTAAATCAGGCTAAGCATCTCTATCTCTTTCCATTTTTTTTTGCTTCTTTTTGGTGAAAAGTTATTTCTTCTACCTTTCTTAAATGCACAGCATATAATTGATATAGGCAACCTACAGTATACCAGAATTCCTTACACCTTTTTAACTGTAGCTAGTATCTACTGCTTCTACCTACTCTCTCCAACCTGTAGTAAACCATACACTCTCACCTCCATGAAAGCAACATTTTATAAGTATTTCACACAGGAGTGAGAGCATGTGATGGTTGTCTTTCTGTGCTTGGCTCATTTCAGTTAACATAATGATATCCGCCTCCATTCACATTGTCACAAATGACAGTACTTCATATTTCTTATGGTTGAATAGTAGTCCATATCCATATAGACCATATTTTCATCAACCATTCATCAGCTGGAAGACATTTAGCTTGTTGTCATCTCTTAGCTATTGTGAATAGTGGAACGATAAACATAAGAGCACCTGGTTTTCTTCAATGCACTGATTAATTTCTGGGAGTGAGATTGCTGCTGGATTACGTGGTAGCTACGAGATTTACTAATTTGTTTTGATTCTTTTCAATACCAGAGAGCTTTATACTTTCCTGTGTTTTCCTTTATTCCCTTCTGTTTGAAGAAGACCATTTAATATGGTTTGTAGATCAGGTCTGTTGGAACTATATTCTCTCAGTTTTTGTCTTTCTCTTTCTTTCATTTCCAAATGATAACTTTGCAGAGTATCTGAGTGTCACATTCTTGTTGGGCAGTTTTTCATTCATAATTTTTGTTGTGCTGTGTTTTGTTTTGTTGTGCAGTTGTTGTTGCGTTTGTGGGTAAGTATATGTAGGCGGGGAGGGAGACAGAGAGAGAGGGAAACTCTTGCTTTGTGACTCAGGCTGCCTTTGAACTTCCATTTCTCCTGCCTCAGCTTCCTGAGTGCTGGGATTGTAGTTATTATCATTCCAGTTTTGTGTGGTAATGAAGATTGAACCTCCAGCCTTGCTTAGGATAAGCGAGTACTGTCCTGCTGAGCTACATGCAAAGCCTAAGGAAATTATTTTTATTTTTATTTTTTTAGCTCACACTGGCCTCAAACTCATGATCCTCCTGCCTTAGAATACCCAAGTAGTTTGGAAAATTTTGTGTCACTTTCCCCAGCCTGTTTGGGGTTCCTTTAAGAACTCTGCTCTCAGGTTAATTGGCAAATGTTTATATGATATTTGTTTTGATTTCTTGCATCCTTGAGAAACTTCTGACCAGTGCTTATTGTAATTTTTGTTCTACTTTGTTTTGTTTTCTATTATTGTAGTTCCAAAGTAGGTTAAGAGATTGATTATAAGTTACCTTGGGAGGAGACTAGGTGGAGACGATTATCATTCACTCCATAAATTTATGGGAGGGATTCTTTTTTTGCCTGATGGTACTGGGGTAGAACTCCCTACCTGATAAGCAACTGCTCTGCCCCTTGAACCACTGGCCCATGCTTTTTGACTGGCTGTCTCTTCCTTTAGCATTATCAAGTTCCTCTTAGTTCCCAATAAATCCTCTTTATAAAGCTGGTTCAAAGCTATCTTTATTCCCACCTTTCTTCTTCACTCTTCCATATTTTCAAACAACCGGTCATCAAGCTCACATTTTTCCATCGGTTTGATCTATTCTGCTATTGATGCCTCCTATTATGTTTTAATTTAAGTTCACTCAGTATATTTTTCAGCTCACAAGATTACATTTCATTTTTTTAAAATAGATAACTGTTATATTTCTCTGTCAGCATACTGACTCGTTTCCCTAAGTTCCATTGAAGGTCATTGCATTTTTCTTTAAGCAACCATTTTTGCCATGCTGGTGAGTGTACATTTTATTTTAGGCACCTTATTTTGCCTTGTATTTGAGTTCATAGTCCCCCTACAAAGTTTTTGGTCCTAGATTCCTGTGGGTGCGCAACACTTTCTGGACATTGAAGAAGGAGGTGGATACTGTAGTCTTTATCATATGCTGTCACTCATTCTGTTGTCTCAGAAGCTATGAGCTCCTGCTTATTTCATGTTGAGCCTGTGGTCACTCCCACAGTTTCAGCAGGAGATTGTGTCCTATGTTCAGGTTTAGTACAAGTCCATTCTTGGTGTATGGGCAGCTATGTTGGCACTAGAATGTGAAACAATCCCAGAATAGTTCTAAATGCACAGCTCTTGTCCTGTTTAGCATGAGGTTGTCACACAATCCTGTACCTGGAGCTAGGGGTACATGCCTCATCCACAGCCACCTGCATGTGGTGAGTACTGAAGGAATTTCCCTGGTTCTTGGAAGAATTACCATAGAGGGACAAGACTGGCCTCCAGTGTGATACCTACTCCCACCAATGCTTCACTATTGTGTCAGAGCTCAGAGGCCAAAAGAACTAGCAAAGCACTAGGGTAGGTTAAAACCTACACTGCTATTGGCTTCTTTCTAAGAGGATCTTGTCCCTGTGTCCCCCAAGACTATTAAAATCAAGCCAAATCAGGTGCCAGTGGCTCATGCTTACAATTCTAGCTACTCAGAAGACAGAGATCTGAGGATCATGGTTCAAAGCCAGCCTGGACAGGAAAATCCATGAGACTTTTATCTCTAACCACCAAAAATCCAGAAATCGAGCTGTGGCTCAAGTGTTATAGTGCTAGATTTAAGAAAAACAAAAGTAAGGGACAGTGCCCAGACCTTGAATTCAAGCCAGGATCAGAGCACACACACACACACACACACACACACACAGGGACGCCAAAGTAAAGCTGGTGTATCTGTGAATGGACTCATCCATCTTCTCATGTTGTCCCTAAATACACCAAGATGACACTAAGCTAAGTCGCATCTGAGTCTTGTGACTATGGGGTATGTACAGGCTCAGGAGTATTCTCAGGCTCACACTGCAGTAGCCCTTGGTGTCAGCCAAAACACCAGTCCATCCCACCAGAGCAGATGACTGTGGCTCCAGAGTACTTTAGAGTCTCTGTGTGTTACTACTGACCTCATATAGGACTGTTTGGTTTCTTCCTGAGCTAGGTCTTACCACAGGGGTCCTGACATGGAACTCGATGGCCAAGTTCTGTGTGAGCTTTGATGCCCAGTTACCCAGCAGATAGGGGGCTACTCTCCTCTTCCTGCTGCCAGAGGTGGGGAAGATATGGTATAGGTTGTCACATAGCTGCCTAGCCAAGGCAGGCTGAGTGACTCAGTTGGTGGTACTGGCACAAGGGCAGAGTTTAGATGTTCCGCCCAACATTTGGTTTTCCTATCGTGAGCTTTGGTATGGACTTTCAATTCTAGTGCCTGCACTTAACTCCTCCTTTCTCCACCAGGTGAAAAATGGCTCTCCCCAGGTTGTTTGGAGTTAGGAGAGGGGTGAGACAGGCAACTCTCTCCTGTCTTCCTCTTCAATGAATCTTTCCTTAGGGTGCAAAAACCAAGTGATTTGGTTTCTCCCCTACTTTTCTTAGCTGTTATGAATGTTGTGAGATGACTCGGTGTATTTATGGAGAAGAGATCACTGGAAAACATTAGCTGCTGTTTTGTTCCACATCTGAAGCTAATCTTACAAGGACCTTATTACAGCCTAAGGGGTTCCAAGAAAACAGTTGTCAGGATTAAATTTTAGCAATTCATGAATCCAGTCTTCTGCTTTTAGATAGTTCCATGTAATTATTTAATATAAATATTATTTATAATAAATCCTAAATGGAATCTACACTTACATCTTCCTTAGCTCACTGTAGTCGAATACCAACTTTCCAAAGGAAAATCAACTATATTCTTTATAAACTCATTTCTTCTTCTTGAGTGTGTTCCTATCTCTTTTCAAACGAGAATTAAAACTGTTTCTTAATCCGCCATTCTCTTGGGCAGGGTGATGCCATCAAGCTAGAGGCAGCAGATGAAAATGAAGAAGTAGCATGCTGTTAGAAAGTTCTAGGTTTTAATTCTCCCTTAGTTAAGTGCATTGTCCAAGTACAGTTTAGTAAAAAAAAAAAATCCTTTAAGCTTTTCTAAACCTGGTGCCTCTGTAAACTAGACTGATCGTGTGAATTGATATAATAGACTTAACCCTCCTTGATTAGTGCAAATTCAGAATAACAGTTTAATGTTTAATTATTATAAATGTCCTTCTAATTCTAGTTTCAGAAGACTTCATTCTTTCCAAAATATGTTATTACTTTCTTTCAGTTGACCAGATATTGCAATAAACATCTGTAAATGTATAAGTTTGAATGAAGGTCACTTTGTGTTGTATTATTTACATTGTTTAAATTTTGTTTTATTGTTAAGGTGTTGTACGGAGGGGTTACCAGTACACGAGTAAGGCAACGACTACATTACTTGTCGATCCTTGTCCCTTCCTTGTTTTTGTCCCACTATCCCTTCCCTCCCCTTCCCTCCCCCACCTCCACACTCCTATCCCCAAAGAGAAGTTCAAGGACAAGGAGGAGCACATTGCTAAGTGATCTCCAAAATAATAATTAATAATAATAATATAATGATAATGGTACTATTGAAATCCTGAGGTAATAAATGTATTACATAAAAGGTTAATTGAAAATGAGGTTTTAAAAAGCCATTCATTCCAGCTAGAAGTAAAGACAAGTATTTGTGAATTCAGAAACCAGTCCTGCAGATTAATTGGTCACTATTGCCCCCAAGTGGTAGACAAATTCTTTTTTTGGAGACTAGACCCTAGTAAGCTTCAGGAGAAAAAACATCATTTCCACACTTTGCACCTAAGCATATTCTGCCCTTTCCTATTGTATCATTGCCACCAAAGACCTGATCTTCATAAAATGGAAAAGGTCTTTGATTGTTTTTTGCTGGTGGTGGAGCTTGAACTCTGGGCCTGGGAGCTGTCCCTCAGCTCTTCAGCTCAAGGCAAGCACTCTACCACTTGAGCCACAGTGCCATCTACGATTTTCTGAGTGGTTTATTGGAAAAGAGAGTCTCACAGACTTTCCTGCCTGGGCTGGCTTTGAACCATAATCCTCATATCTCAGCCTCCTGCGTAGCTAGGATTACAGGCATGAGCCACCAGCACCCAGCAAGGTCTTTGATTTTTATACCAACAGTTCCAAAATATTATCCTGTCAAAAGATGAGATCTATAACTTTATTTTTATCTCTACCCTAAAGTTTCCTTTAATAAAAAAAAGTTATGCAGGCAGCATGACAAAAATGAGCACAGAGAGAGTTAAAGTAAAATAATTATCTGGAAGTACTACATTATTCAGCCTTGAGAGTTATAATGAGTGCTGCTCATTTGTCAAAGAACACTATATCCCTCCATGGGATTATGACAATGAAACTTGTATTACTATTAGCACATGGTAATTTATAAAAAGTACTGTTGTTCAGATACCAGCTCTGCCACTTACCTGCTCTAAGATATGAACAGAAAATTATCAGTAGATTACAATCCTCAGCTGAATTATAGGGAAGAATTTAGGTGACGTGTACATAAAGTGTAACTCAGAACCTGGCAAGCACTCAGTAAAGGTATATTACTACTACTGAAGGGTTAAAGTACTTGAGGCAGTGACCATTTGTTGCTTGTTTAAGAGCAGAGCAACACGTGGTGCTAAACCACCTGGTTGTGTGCCTTTATAAAACCTGCAAATCCTTAGCTTGGGGCCCTCCTCCTGGGCTCCACTGTGTTGGAGTGTAGGATGAGGCCCAAGCTGCAGCCCATTTAAATAAGACAGCTGTAGAGTCTGACTCTCGGTGGTCTTCTTGGTGGGGGTCCTGCGACCTTGGCATAACACTACTACTACTACTACCACTACCACTACTATTTTACTGAAATACTTTCCCTAAACCTAAGAATTAATCTGATATCATTACAATTAGAGTAACATATATTAAGCTGAACCTGTAAAGAACAACAAGAAATTCTACAAGAAACTTTGCCCACCATTATAACTATGCTTTGTGATGTTTCTGGTTTGAAAAAGAGCAGTGCAGAATCAAGGGAAGACATTCTCTGGGTTGTAAGTCTAGATCAGGCAGTCATTGTGCCTTCTTCCTGCGGCTCTAGGCAAAGCAATTAAGCCTACTTTTAGCTCTCTGAACTCACACAGTGCTATAAAGAACGTGAATCAATCAATGTTTGTGGGAAATGGACTAAAATACAAAAATCTGTATGTTGACACTAATTATAACTTCGTACAATATAAACTATAAAGAGTTGCCTGCTATTAATTTTAAGTAGCAAAAGGTATTTTTTGTAACTAGTGTGGCTATTTCTTCAGTTAATGTCACCAAACTTAGACTATTACCTGACTCTTCTATAGCAAATTGTCTCAAGTAACCAGTACATCTGTACCCAGGACACTGAAGGACTCTAAAAGTGTCTTGTGTGTAATCAGAGATAGATTGCATAATGCCCTATGTGTAGCACTGAACCCCAATTCTTTGAAATCGGAGCATTAGCCAAATGGCAAGTTGCTATGAACCACAATGTCAGCATATTTCACAGGATTCTACTTCAGTAGCCTGTCAGAGTTATTCCAACTTCTCATAGGTGGCTTGTCACCATCTCCCTCAGGATTTACAGTCAAAGAATCTTTTTTTTTTTTTTTTTGGTCGGTCGTGGGGCTTGAACTCTGGGCTTGGGCGCTGTGCTTATTCTCTTCAGTTCAAGGCGAACGCTCTACCGCTTGAGCCACAGCACCACTTCTGGTTTTCTAGTGGGTTTTTATTGGAGGTAAGAGTCTCACGGACTTTCCTGCCTGGGCTGGCTTTGAACCATGATCCTCAGATCTCAGCCTCCTGAGTAGCTAGGATTTAGGCTCGAGCCACCAGTGCCCAGCAAAGAATCTTTTTAATGTTATCAGGAAGCCCAGGTTACTCTCTGTTAATGGAGTGAAAACTTCCTACATGTAACTCAGCTCCATGGCTGGTTGGATTTAGCACTGAGATCCAGAAATAATAGCCCACATTTTATGGTACCCCCAGTCTCCTAAATAGGCCCTAGAATAGATTCAAGTTGTAAATACAGCCCATCCTGTAGCATAAATGCTGCGGACCGGGTTCTGTCGGGACGACGGAGGACACCTAGGGGAGGAACTGGAATAGGTGGGGAGATGGCAAACAGACAACTCACACACAAGAGGAGTGGATGCTGAGTGCAATTTAATGCAGAGGATAACAAACTTTTATAGCAAAAATCTCCATAAGAAAGGGCAAAAGGTTACATAATCTTGCTGCAGGGCTTCATTCTTGGGCGGTCACCAGCTGGTCGCCTGATAGGCACTTGTTTCTGGCTTATCTCTAAGAAATATAATAGGTTTTGATGTTTGTCACCAACTAACCATTACCTTATTTCTATAGAGGCCTTAACTGTCCCATAAGATCTTTTCTGTTCCTTCTTTAATAGTAAACACCAAGGAGACTTAGATCTAGCAAGTCTCTTAGTAAATGAAAGAGAGTAGTAGGAAGTTCTTTCTCCTAAGTAGTTATCTCAGCAATTGCCATACATTCTTTCTGTTCTAGCCGCGCCTACAGCTTTTTGTAAATCTCTTACAAACAATTCCTTCTGCTGAAGTGACATCGTGAAACCCCCAATACTTTTATATTTGCTTATGACTTGTCTACTAGCCTCCATAAGAGGGGCTTCCAGGGTAGCACTTAACTCTGGTGAGTTAGTCATATTTTTAAGACACTCATCAGATTTTGGAGTCGTCAACACTCTTAAGAAAGAGCTTTGAATAAGGGAACGTTGACAATGAGTAAGTACAATGAACAGCAGAAACAGTAAAAGATTAATAGGCACTTTTATACAGTGAGGAAAAGAAAGGCAGAAACATATCTTTCCCAGGGGCTTGCCAGCCTTTTTCCAGGAGTAGGCCTCTTAGAAGCCCTATTCTCCGAGGTAGACTTCGGTGAAGTCCCAAAACTTGGAGATAGGTCTCTGTAAAGCCCCATTCTCTGAGGTAGACTTCGGTGAAGTCCCAAAACTCAGAGATAGGTCTCTGAAACCCCTATCTTAGGTCTGATAGATGGTTTCCCATGCTAAGCAGACTCCACTGGAGTCTGCGTGGCACATAAATAGGTACCTTGTGAACAGCTTATCTTTTGTGAATAGCTTATCTGCCAGTAATCATATAATCTCAAGTGCAGGTATTTTTATGACCTCATCACTTTAAAGTCAATAAAATGCAGGTCCCCTGAGTTATTTAGTTTTAAAACACCTCAGTAGAAATCAGAATGAAGTGTAAAAAAATCTTCCTTTTGATACAAAATAAACCCAGAATAAAACAGAATGGTACCAATTGATAGCAGACGACAATGGAAGTGGTCTCTGGCTCTTCAACTCCTAAAGTTTGATATCCTCTCAGGACTCTCAGTACAGGGCCCTTGGCAGGATGTAGGGTGGAACAAGGCCTGAATATTCCATGAGCTATTTGTTAATTTTCCTTTGTGTCCCCTTGTATTTTAGTCATGACCTTTTTGAAAATAGCAGAAACAAAGTGGGATAAATGGAAAGGGACTTACTTTAAGTTTTACTGCAACTGAGCAAGAGCACCAAAGGAACTCTGAGTGTGATAGTGTCCATGAAGAAAAATAAAAGCTTCTTCATCTAGACAGAGTGGTCATGCCTTTGGTTCCAACTACTTAGGAGGCATAAGTAGGAGGATTTCAGTCTGAGGCTGGACCCAGGTAAAAACATGACACACTATCCTATCCTAAAACAACATGAGTCTGGAGCCATGCTTTAAATGGTAGAGCACGTGGCTAGTAAGTTCAAACCCCAGTATAATCTGCCCTCCAAAAAAAAATTGGAGGAAGAAGTTTGTGTTAATGTGATAAGCTTAAAACCTTTAACTGAGAACATTTTACTATGTATGTATTAAAGAGAATATTTAGACAAGTTATTTATTTCATAATAAAAGGCACAATGAGTGATGATAGGAACCCTAAGCCCCCATTATTAAAAGCATGTCCTGTCCTGACCTGCTGTGTGAAACTATTGGCATCATAATTTCTCTACCCACAAAACAGAAATCTTAAAATAGGAGTTTTTCAACTCTAGAAACATTGAATGAGAGAGTCTACATAGTAAGTGTTTCACACTTTTGAAGTAACTATGGACATTAGAAAATTTCCTCCAACAGAATACTCAAGAAGTACTTTTCCTTCTTGGGTCCTTCAACAGGAGTCAAAATGAAGGACTGGGCCATGAGCATAAAAGCCCCTCTCTGCTGAGCCATTCTGCAGCCTCTCTTCCTCTGAGACAAAGGAAGATTATGCTGAAGTATACTGATAAACAGTGATGTGGTTCATAATTTCTCCAAAACCCATAAGCCAAGTCTTTTTCCAACCTCACTTCTTTTTGTTTGCCACATTATTATTTCTTCCTGTAACCTTTGTGGGCTTTTCAGTAAAGGCACACCTCAACTCCAGGAAATAGAAAACCTGTCAAGCTTAATCTTTTGGTTATTTTATGAGCCAGTACCTATTATCTGGCTCTGTTGAGAGTACAAGTTATTGCTTATTCATTGTAATAACATCTTACATAACATTACAAGTGTCAAGTCCTCTATGCAACTTGGATGATGTGATAAAATTGTGGAGTTATGAAGAAATTAGCCAGTGAAAGGTCAGAAGAAAGGTTCCAAATGATTTTATGATGTTCTTCATGCAGAGGAAGCTGAAAGCTACCACATTAATAACACAAATCAATGAGGCTCAGAAACCACCATTCAGAGCTATTCTTAAACAAGCCAGAAATGCAGCCTCTTCCCTGGGTCCATAGTTCATAAATCATCTGCAATGTTCTTGTACTTCAATTATAATGCTTCCTTCCAGAATCTAGTTCTTAAAAACCTGACTCTCCAGAATCATTTCCCAGAATCGTGTTTTTACAGCCAGGTTCATGTTCCTGTAAGATCTTATTTTAGACTCTTGGAGACAATGAGGAATTTATAATCTTAGAGAAACTTATGGTTAGTTTTCAATTTTATAATTCTGTAATGTTCCTCTTCGAATTGGAATGTCAAGTCTCCCTTTTGACCTCATGAAGCTGTTAGAACTCTGATCATCAAATAGAAAGAGGCCACACATATTTGCTGTTCTGTGTAACTAATTTAAAGTTAACTGGGTAGATATATGGAGAATTACAACACTTCCCCTCCCAGAAACCTCAGGTGAAATTAAAAATTACATTCGGCAACTCATTGGTTTTCTGTGGAATTTGGAAATACTTCATCTGGTTTACTTTCCAATCTCTTAGTTTTCATGCACCAATTATGTATGTGGATAAACTCTAGGAGAAATGTATACAAAAAGAAAATTATGCTGATCTAAAATATGCATGATAAGATTGCCAGAGAAAGAGAAAAAAGCACATGCAGATGTAAAATTATTTCCTGTGTTTGTTTCAGAGTTCTCTAGTCAACTACTCCACACTCCTTAATAGGAAGTATAGAAATAATCAGGTAGGAAAATGTCCATTCCCTTATGTCCCTTGAAGAAGGAATTCCTTCAATCTTCAAGTCTGTGTTTGGAATATTGTCAGTCTCCTGCTTCAGATCCCCAATAGTTCAACATAATTAAGAAACAGAGATACAAGTTAAGCCCAAAGGGACGTTCAAAAGTTCTCTTCTACACCCAGTACTTTTATGAAAGAAATCGGCAAAAAGAAATTGTCATGTAATGGAATAAAATGTCTAAAATCAGGTCTAGAGAAAGCAATTTTAATTCTATTCTCCCATGACTGATGGAGACATAAATGTGAAGGAGACACTTGACTTCTGCTTGAGTATTTTGTAAAATAGCTTAACACGTGGAAATAGAAAGATGAATGCTCTTTGTAAAGAGTATGCGTTTTGGGGTTTTTGTTGTTGTTCTTCTTCTTCCGGAAAGAATGTTGGTTCTTTCTACAAGCCTAGAGTCTCTGAGATCAAATGCTAGGCATCCATCATTGCTCCCTTCCAGTCACCCTCCAGGATTTCTCCTCTTTCATCAGGTCTCATGTCTGACCAGTTTGGCAGGGCTGCCTTCATCTAAAGGGAAAGCAGATAATTAAATCAGTGCTCTTACTCCAAGCAATGCTCTCACAGCATAATAGTTACATTGGGATGGATCCAAGTACAGATTCCTCGGCTTCACCCACCCAAACTTGATTCAACAGAGGTCTATGAGCCTGAATTTGTAGCGAGTATCCCCATATCATTCTGGTGGAAATTGTCCTCAAAAGTCATTCTTTGGAGTTTCCTGCCTGTGCTGGCTTTGAACCATACTCCTCAGATCTCTGCCTTCTGAGTAGCTAGATTACAAGCATGAGCCACCAGTACCTGGTCATTCTCATATTTTTAATAGATGCAAGGAACTCCAGTAAATATAACTAATTCTCTGCTGATTAGCATTTAGGATTGTCCGTCTTGTGGATTTACTAACAATTCTAATATAAATAATTTGACCCAGAGATAACTCTGCTCGTGTGTAGGTACCTACACTAGTAAGATAAATTCTCAGATAAATTTCTAGGGCAAAGATTAATGCACACTTATGTATAACTATGTTTTATACACATGATATTTTGAGAGTTGCTGCCAAATTTCTGTCAATGGCAGCACACAAATATCTGATTATCTAGACCTTTGCCAAGATCATCAAACTTATTATTAAACTTTAAGACTTCTGCCAATCAGATAATTTGCAGAACTTCTCTGAGGTAGTTTGAAATTGAATTTGTGTCATTGTAGGTGAAGTTAAACTTATTTACATTTGAAAGTCACTTGCATTTCAACAATCATCTGCTCATAAATTTGGATGATTTGATTAGATCATTAGTCCCTTATTGATTTTTCAGAGTTCATTTTACATTAGGAATATTCATCCACTGTCTTTAGCTGCAAATTATTTCCCAGTATGAAGTTGGATGTGTGTTGGGGAGAGGTATATTTGCAATGTAAGAAGTTTTTCATATTTTTTGAGTTTTTCTTTCTTAGCTCACAGTACTTTAATAAACCAAGTCTTCTTTGTGGATCATTACTCCAAAGATCTTTATCACTTCAAAGTAATAAATTCTATTTCTACTACTAATCTTATTTTATTTGCAAATTAAACCTATGGACTATAGGCTATCATGCTAATGTTTTGCAAATTGTAGATCTAATTTTGTTTATTCCAAATGGACATACAAGTGCACAAACACGATTTATGAAATCTTTTCAAAACTGCTAAGAGATGCGATTTTATTATATGGTGGATTTTATGTACATGATAATCCTATTCCTTTGTTCAGTTTTCCTATGCATATGTAAATTCCATTCTATTTTCATTAATAATGTTTTAACATATGTTTTAGTATCTGTGATTAACATTGAACAACTCTATAGCTCATTCTACTAGACTCTACCTATGCAAGATATTTACTTTTAATGCAAATTTTAGTCATTTTTCTAATTTTTAAAAGTATAAAATTTTAGTGTTCAATGTAATCATTTTAACAAATAAAATTAAAGCTATTAGCATACTTTGCATTTTAAACTATTCTATCCATTGTCATACTCTGTTGGGAATTATGGCAAAATATATTTCACTGAATAATTTATAAACAACAGAAATGTATTGCTCACATTTCTGAAGACTAGAAATCCTAGACCAAGTTACAATCAGCTCCTTTATCTAGTGATGACTCTTTGTTTTATAGATGACGCTCTCTTTGAGAAGGATGAGAAACAGTGCTAATGTACGGAGATGTAAAAAGGAGTTATGCCTATTATATAACTCATACAATCCAATAATAAATACATATTTTTTTATAAAATGCTTTCTAGTGTGACCCATCACTGAAGATAAGAAATTAGAAGGAATGATTCCCATTTTAAAAAACACCATACTATAACAGTCATGTTTATTTTCACTTGTATAAATCCATTATGTTCCTTGTTCATATTTATAGTGTTCTTCTGTGGCTAACCTCTGGATTATACAATGTATTTTAGGGCATTATTTTATATTAAAAATTGTGTTTCTCCAATTATATTTTTCCCATGTTGTGTGTATGCACCAATATGATTAATGTCCAGATATTTTGTCTTGCCACGTTCCTAAATCAACTTCATTAATTATAGTTATAGTAAATTTTACTTCCTTTTTTGTTGGTCCTGAGGCTTGAACTCTGGGCCTGGATACTGTCTGTCCCTCAGCTCTTCAGCTCAAGGCGAGCACTCTACCACTTGAGCCACAGCAATACTTCTGATAGTAAACTTTAAAGTTGTTTCTCTTGGAACTGTTATGGATCAATCATTTTATTCTTAAATGATGATATCTTGCCTCCAAATTTCCAATTTTAGTGTCTTTCATTTCTTCTGATTATCAGTTGTTCATTCTGATGTTGAGCACAAATGATGACAATGGACATGCTTACCATTCTGATCATACCTTATATCAAGGGTTCTGATGATCAACATGACTTATCACTTGCTCACCTGACTGGGCTAGTATTTCTTTGATCTCTACATCCTGAGGTTACTTCTTCTCCCTTTCCATAGGATACTTTTTGGAAGGAAATCATTATGTATCAGTCACATATAATGAGGAAAGGAGCTATGCTTTGCCTTCTTGAAAACCAAATATCTACATGAATTATTTAGAATTTTCTGCATAGAATATTTGTCTTGTCTCCTCATTTATTGAGTTATAATCATCTAATATGTCAGATGTTATGGATATTTATTGTACAACTGGGTATTAAACCAATACTTCTTATTTTGCTGCTCAAATTGTTTGAACTTTGGTCATTGGATGTTCTCAATTCTTTGGCCTTTCAACAAACCTTAATCAATATAGGCTTGCTTGTTTGTTTGTTCATTGGACACTTCGTTATCTGCTGGTTCTCTATAATAAACTTCATGTTTCTAACATTATATGCTTTTCTCCTTGCTTTTGTCTTAAAAGACTTATATAATTACCTTTAAAATATAGTATTTCATAGCCAGGCACCAGTGGTTCACGCCTGTAATCCTAGTTACTCAGGAGGCTGAGATCTGAGGATCATAGTTCAAAGCCAGCCCAGGCAAGAAAGTCCATGAGACTCTTATCTCCAATAAACCACTAGAAAACCGGAAGTCGTACTGTGACTCAAGCCGTAGAACGCTCACCTTGAGCTGAAGAGCACAGGGACAGCACCCAAGCCCGGAGTTCAAGCCCCATGACCATCAGCAACAAAAACTTAATATTTCCACAATGGGCTTCCATCTCAATACTCTTAACTTAATCACATTTGCCTTTTTGCCTTATGAAGTCATATTCACATGGTTGGATGATTTGAAACAGATCTCTGTGAAGGATATAATTCTGTCAACCTGCATGCTGTTGACCATATATGGATGTCTTTCTTGAAGTCTTACTTGGATGAACAATATAGCTTAAAGTTCAGCCTCTGTTATTTCCAAATTGTGTGTTTTCTTACATTCTAAAATAGAAGGTTTTGCTGTTTCTTTGCCAGGGGCTTAATGTTATTGTTTTGTAAAAGAAAGGTTTTCAGGATAGAGCAGCATTCTGCACATCTCTCCAAACACACACAGTACATACATATCTAACACACACAGTGCATATACAAGCATATAACACACCTACACTTACACACATAGCAGCATGACTACAATGTTTTTCCTGCCACACTTTGGGACAGGTGACACAATTTTCTTCCTCCCTTCCATATTTCCCTTGGAGGAACTTGACCATCCCTAAATTGAGGTACTATATTCATGGAATTTAGTTTCTTAAGTTCTCGAAAAGATGGCATTCTGCAATTTATCAGTTTTGTCTTGTTCATGTGGAAATTATATTTTTGCATCTCTGAACACAAAAAAAACGGAAATCTCCTTTGTATAAGTACTTGGTGACAATACAGCAGAAAACTTCACAAAAGAAATATGCTGAAACAGAGAACACTGTTTCCATAAAAACTCCATTTTATCCCACAAATCAAATCTTAGTTATCTATTTATTCTAGTCTAGATTAGAGTCCAATACAATTTCATTTGGAGGACTAATGTAATTTATTTTATTGTATAGTAATTCATTTCTTATAGTTGTACTGGCTATACTGGCAATGCTTCAGAATAAAAGTGAAGCATATAAACTTCATTGGATTTAAACAGATCATTTTCTGAGAAATAGAATTCTATTTCTCATGTGAGATTGTGTCCTTAATTCATGGTATGTGTACACACACACACACACACACACACATACAGAACCAGCAGCTACAGTGGCTACAGTTCCTTTTAACTATTTGTTGTTGTTGTTGCATTGGTACTTGGACTGGAATTCAGAGCATGTTTTCATTTGGCTTTATTTCTTTTTT
Organism: Dipodomys ordii; assembly: GCF_000151885.1. Taxonomy (NCBI): domain Eukaryota; kingdom Metazoa; phylum Chordata; class Mammalia; order Rodentia; family Heteromyidae; genus Dipodomys; species Dipodomys ordii. The sequence continues at coordinate 2,628,027 of NW_012267288.1, forward strand.
TTTCAGGAACATGAACTATTGTGAATTTTTAATAAATATACACGTTTGTAAAATATACATGCTCATTTCAAGAGTACTTTTCTTCAACTTTTTCTTTTTTTTAATTTTATTTGTGAACATACTGTACAGAGGGGTTACAATTACATGGGCAGGATAATGCGTACATTTCTTACCAAGCATTGCAGCCTCCTCCTTTTGTTTACCCTTCACATCCCTTCCCAGCCTCCCCCCCCCCCCCCAATCCCAATCCTTCTCCTTTCAACCCTTCCCCCCCCCCCCCCCCCCCGCACCGATGTCATTTGGCTTTATTTCTGAAGGCTGGTACTCTTATTACTAGACCTACACCTCCACTTCTTGCTTTTTGCTGGTTACATGGAGATTAAAACATTCACAGAGATTTTTTCCCTAGCTGTCTTTGAATTGGGATCCTCAGACCTCAGTTTCCTGAGTAACAAGTTACAAGTGTCAGTCAATAGTGTCTGGCTGCAAATTTGTATTTTACTTGGTAAATGATTTCATGATGAGTATAAATTCTATGCACTCTAGATAAAGTTATGGTGAACAACAACAAAAGGTACTTTGAAATATTATAAATTCCCTTTTAAGATAAGGACATTTACTGTTGGACTATAATACAATGATTTGTTTTCAAATTGGTTTAATACATCAAAAATTAACTATGACAATGGCAAAGATAACAGCTATACGTGACCAGATGTCCACTGAACACTCCTGGTTAGATTTGGAGATATAATGTACACTGCTTGAACTAAAAGTTCCTTTTGAAAAGCATTTCATTATAATATTAGAAGCATACTAACTCAGACTCTTAATAAAATTTTAAATTCTATGTATGCAATGACTAAATTTAAGTCAAGATTTCTTAAATTTTACTAAGAAATCCATTATTTTGTATACTTCCTGTTACATGTGTCTTTTTCTCAAATTTCCTCTAAGGAATGTTGAATGTAGAACGTGGGTACCCTAACAAAAGTAACTCTTAGTTTTTACCCTCCAGAGCCAAGGAAAATGGAAAACTACTCCTTCATTTCCTTACTACTGGACCTTCTCCTCCCCAGCCCTGAAATCTTTTTATTTTATTTTATTGTAAGGATGATGTCAAAGGGGTTACAATTACATAAGTAAGGTAATGAGCACATTTCTTGTCAAACATTGTTACCCTCTCCCTTGTTTTTTTCACTTTCCCTACCCTCCCACTCTTCCCTCCCCAAGTTGTAACATTCATTTCCAACATACTGTCTTGTATGAATCGCTGTTGCATTGGTTTACTCTTTGGCCCTTGTTATTCCCTTTCTCTTCCCCAAAATAGATAAGTGGCCCTGAAATCTTATTCCTTAGCTCCTTCCAAGTCAATTGATAAAATAAGAAATAGCAATTTTTGTCTCCCCTCAAACAGGTGGCTGGGATGGAAATCTTTGCTTATGTTCCTGTAGTTCTTTGAATTTTACTGCAAATAAATATTGATGATATTTATAGACAGGTCTAAAGAACACAAAACTATACTGCATTCATAATATCTCAAGAATGAATTCTGTGTGAATGGACTCTCAGGTTGAATAATGGATTAGACACAGAAAGGTAAGGAGAAGGACATGTTTCAGTTTTTATCTGAATCTTGGAGCACTAAGTACATAATTAGAAGCAAGTACATATATATATATTTATATGTAATAACTTTGAAATTTATGAGATGGAATCAATAGGAAAGACTCTACAAGAAGTCAAAGATGGCTGAGCATCGATGGCTCATGCCTGTTATCCTAGCTACTCAGGAGGCTGAGATCTGAGGATCATGGTTCAAAGCCAGCCTGGGCAGGAAACTTCATGAGACTCTTATCTCCAATAAGCTACCAGAAACCCAGAAGTGGTGCTGTGGCTCAAGTGGTAGAGCACTCACCTTGAGCTGAGGAGCTCAGAGACAGCGCCCAGGCCCAGAATTCAAGCCCCATGACCAACAGAAAAAAGAAAAAAATGTTTATACTTCTGTAACAGAGGGTCTGAGAAAACAGTCACTCAGAAATGGCTTCATAGGACATTTTAAGTATTTGCAAGTTTTCAAGTTTCATAAGGCTGTGGGTTTCTATCTTTTCATGATTTTATACTACCCAAACTATTGTGGCACATGTACTTTCATAAACTGTTGTCTTTCCTGTGACCTTTATGTGTTAGAGAAGGTGAACAGATATAGCAATTTCATTGACTGAATAAATGATCTTGATTCTTTCCTCACTAATTTTGCAGGTCATCCATATTATGTTTCAAATTCCCATACCTCCTTGTGTGCCTTGTCTTTTTGTACCATTGCCTAGCCTACAATCATCTTGCTCTCTTTTATTGCATTTTTTTGTTTTGCTTTTTCATTTTTATTGTAAAGATGGTTTACAGAGAGGTTACAGTTTACATCAGTCAGGTATTGAGTATATTTCTTTTTTAACAGTGTCACCTTTCCCTCATTTTCTTCCAGTTTTCATCTTGCTGTTCTATAAGGAAAATTATGTTGCCCAAGTTTTTTTTACTCATTATTTTTCAGCAAATTTTATTGTTGCTTCTCATATGCAAATTATTTCAGATAAACTATAAAATATTTTGATATATTTAAAAATATATCTAGTCCTGAAACACTTAGTTGAAGCCAGTTATATTATTAGTTCCTATTTGAAATTGCAAACTTTTTAAAGTCAAATGGAAGTGAGTTTTCATATATATATATATATATATATATATTATTTATACAATTAGGCCAAGCCAGTTATATGTGCAAATTTAGAGTCAAGTGGCCTTATACGTTTCTATGCAAATTTAACTAGCTATTTTATGATAATCAAAATGTCTATATCATTGGTAGATAATGTGATGTAACTGCTTTCGTAAAGCAGTTAAGTCATGAATTTTCTGGCTTACATGAAACCCTGTGACATTAATAAGTTCCTCTCTTTGGATTTTTTGACATATATCCGCTAGAGTCCTTTCTGGTAGAGTGAAGTTGCCATTTCCATTTGAGAGATACGAATGATGTACCTGTAGAAACATCTCATATTTAATGTCCTATGTGTTTATCGGTGCTAGATTATTTAGCTTTAGCAGGATGGGAGAAGAAGGAAGTGAAAGAAAACTAGAATGGACAAAGTTCTAATGTCCTTCATGTCATAATTTTGCCTAATGTTAAATTAGGCAAAACTGATTTAAGGTTTGGTTAAATCCCACAATTACATTTAGTGACATTGCAAACATTTTTTTTCATAAAGTATGTGTACACTTTCAGCTCTTACACTTTTAGAATGAGGTATTTTCCTTTCCCAGTTTTGATGGTAATGTAAAAACATTTGGGCTTCCCTGGAGCAAGTGTCATGAATGAATTATAGTAGGCCAGGTTCTAAGCGTTCTCTTATCTTTAAATAAAAAAAATTGTCTTCTTTTTTCCTTTGCAGTTTCTTCTTTGTGGTGTCTGTGGAATATTGTGCGCCAAAAAAAAATCAGGACTTGTCGTAAGTTTTTCCTTCTTGTAAGTTTTTGCCATTTTTGTATTGTGCATTGAAGTGTTTGAAATATAAGAGTTCAAAAGCAAACTTGACGACTACCAACTACTCTTGCACAGAAAGTTACTAATTTAGAATAAAAGAGAGACTGGAATATCCTGGGTTTTTTGTTTCAAATAGAACTAGTATTAAAGTCTATGACAAAACATAAAAAATCCCTTTGAGATGCTCTTTAAATACATGAAAATGCTAACTTGAATTTCTGCTGTGGATGAAAGTCTCCCTGATTTTCTACTAAAACCCTCCCAGGCAATCACCTGAACTCTTCAGTGAACTGAAGGTAAAGTCTGAGTCAATGGGAAACTTAGCTGGGTTAAATATAAAACTGGCCTTAAGGATTACTGGCTTTCTTTGACTGAAGCTAATTTTGCAAAGCACCAAGATTGCAGAGTTGCTATGGTTATATATTTAATTCTTGGAGATTTATTTTGCTTAATTTTATTATTGTGAGTACACACATAACTGCGTTCAGATGTTTTCTGTGTTAGGGAGCATGCACCTGTTCACTGCGGCATTGGCCAGAGGAAACCCGTGCGTGGCAGAGTGCCATTCCATGACATTTTATGAGAGTTTTCAAAGAAGTAAAAAACATGGCTTATTTTATTGAGTCCTGGAGGAAAGATCATAAACCTTTACAAACTGGTAAAATCCATGCTACACAAGGCCTCCAGGAAGTAACTGCTGACATTAGAAAGGAAAAGGGTGGTTAAGGGAGAACCCTGCTATAGGAGCAAGGCCAAGAACAAGGAGAACTACAGTTATTTCCACTTTACTCCTTTCTTTAATCATGCTATTTTCCCTTCACGGTACTAGGGATTGAACCCTGTCTTCTTCCGTACTAAGCAGCTACTCTACCACTTAAATCAAACCCCTTCCCCCAAATATTGGAGGATATGTTTAGATGGTATCTATGATTCTATCATTCTTTGGACATGGCCTTCACTCTTTCTACATTTTTCCTCTACCAAAATTCCTTATGGATGTCTATTTAAAGATGGATGGAAGGAAGGAAGGAAGAAAAGGAGGGAAAGGAAAGGAAAGGGTAGGGAGGGAAAGAGAAGGGAGGAAGGGAGGGAGGGGGAAGGAAGAAAAAATGAAAGAAGAAACAAAGAATCAAAGAAAGGAAGGAAGGAAGTATAATAATGTTTCTGTTCTGTTTTTCTAATTCTCTTCTAAATTTTTAGGGCCTGAAGATTTTAGAAATTATAGATGGATGTGAGTTATGTCTATCTGTACCAGGGTATAGCATCTTCTATACTTTTCCATTAATGGAAAGGATCCCATTGATGGCAGTAAGCCTCAAGCAATCTATCGTCTCCAATCAGTCTAGAACTAGAACCTTCTGCCTGGTGGAATTCAATAATTGTATATGGTTATGAACTTGCATACAAAATTTAATGTCTAATTCTTAGGTGAATTAAGAACATATGTTAATGAAGTACCATGCTTTTAAAGAATTAATGAGAATAGCACTGTACAGATGTAGATTTTCTCATGAGGGTAAATTAGGACTAACAGTAATTCATTATTTGAAGGCTAGAATATAATGTTTCTTCATATTTTCTGAGAATGTGTAAACTATTCAATGTATACTCAAGAAACAGCATACTAGCTGTCAGTTATATTCATAATTGGTTAATTTTACTTTAAATTGTGAGTTATGAGCTGTGATTTGAGGGAATGATTTGGTAGCCAATTTTCAGCATTTTACTTAATCTAATAAAAAATAGATTTTACTTCTCCATCAATGGTTTTCAGCCCTGATGGAAGTATTCAGACAGATACAATTAAGTAATGGGGGAATAAGTTGGAGAAATTAAACAACTACCATATCATTACCTTTCTTCCTTCTGCTATTTCATTTATCCATAGAAATATTCCTGTGGTTCTTTCACTCATACATCCATTTACATAGGAACTCTATGCACTGAGCTGAGATGCATATTGCTAATAAAGCCTCTAAACACTGATTAGGCCAAGTTCCTTTTTCCCAGCCATTTAGCATTCTCTCTCTCTCTCTCTCTTTCTCTCTCTCTCTATTTATAATGTCATATTGACTCTTTGTCTCTTTGCTTTTGCAAGATCACAATACCTTCAAGGGAAATCATTATAAACTATTTGTTTTTCTGCAATGTCAGCAGCTGCCTCATTAGGGCTAGCAGATGCTAAATAAGCACTTGCTAAACTCAACTGTAAACAACAAATAATACCTTATAACATACAGGTGAATGCTAAAGTGAGTTATAAAGCTGTCTTCCCTGGGGAACTATAGTAAAGGAATTAATCTGTGAAGGCTAGGAAGCCTTTCAGGAAAGGTTGAGAGTTGCATTTTGCAAGAGTCCAAGGAAAATGGGAAATTGTTTCCAAGGAACTAAAAATATCCTTGAGGGGCACAGACAGTGGGGAGGAGTGGGGAGAACGGGTACATTAATATACAAGGAAGGTTAGGAGTAGAGGTGTAGTGGTAGAGTACTTGCCTAGCATTCATCAGGCCTTGGGTTCCATCCCAAGCAAGCAGGTGTTGGGGATGCATGGGAAGAGGTGATTGCTTACTGTACTACAGAGAATAGAAATAAGATTGGATAATTAAATTACTATTACCCTAGAAGACTATAGGAATGAGTTAAACCTGTTACCCAAAAACAAAATGATTAAAATTTTTAAAATATTCAATTGAGTTTCTCACAATAAGTGCTTACAGGGCATTTATTATGCAGAAAGCATTGCACTTCATTCTGCACAACTCTGTAAGTACAAACCTTTGCCTTTCCAACAATGAGATCAAAAATCAAAGCTTCAGTACAAACTTATTTTTGGAATACTTATTGTGTATATTTCATTGTGGTATCACAGAACGTTACAAAAGATTTGTAAGATAGAAGCCCAGCTCATAGGTCTTTTAGAAGATAGATATTGAAATAAACACTTAGGGAGCAGGAGAAAGGATTTAACTAAATTTCCTGAGTTTGAACAATAGGAACTTATAAATATTCAAAAATACGTAAAACTAGTGACAATTCAATGAGAAGATATTTAGATACTTGGGAAGGATTGACAGGGTGAATTGGATTTAGGTCAGAAAATCCCTAAAGATCAATGTTACCTGATCACTATTCCTTTTTTCAAAATATGTATTAGTATCTCTCTCAGAGGAGCACTAAGAAAGCTGACATATTTGTTACAGTTCCTAGCATAGGAGCATACAATAGTTATTAAATAAATATTTTAATCTGAATCTAGCTAAAAGATGTGTTTTCTTCAGAGTTCAGAAGATAACCTTGACTTCAACTTCTTTATTTTCCTTTGTATTCTGGGGGACAGAGGCGTTCATTTGGATTGAATTAAGGAACTTGCACTGTCAAGGCGAGCATGCTACTACTTAAGCCACATCTCCAGCCTTGATTGCTTTCAATTACTTTGTAGATAGGATCTTCCTGTGTTTGCCAGAAATTAACCTCCAACAGTTATCTTCTTACCTCTACTCCCCCATCCCACCCCATCCCCCCATTCCACCCCACCCCCCCAGAAGGGACTGTAGTTGGACCTTTATTCCCCTTTTTTTTTGGGGGGGTGGGGGTCTGGTCGTGGGGTCTGAACTCTGGGCCTGGGTGCTGTCCCTCAGCTCTTCAGCTCAAGGTTAGAGCTCTACCACTTGAGCCACAGCGCCACTTCCGGCTTTTTTCTTTTTGCTTATGGGGTGCTTATGAGGAATCGAACCCAGGGCCTCTGGCATGCAAGGCAAGCACTCTACCGCTGAGCCACCTTCCCAGCAACTCCCGCTTGTTTTTGAAGTGATATCTTGCTATCTTCTTTCTCCAGGCTAGCCTCTAGCTATGATCACCTTGCTTTTGTCTTCCCAGTAGCTGTGATTACAGAAATGAGCCACTACACCAGCTTCAATTTCCAAAACACTGCCTCCCCCTTCTTACCTCTTTGAAACACCAAGAACACCTTCTCTCTGTCTCTCTCTGTCTCTCTCTGTCTCTCTCTATGTCTCTCTGTCTCTCTCTGTCCCTCTGTCTCTCTCTGTCTCTCTCTCTGTCTCTGTCTCTCTCTCTGTCTCTGTCTCTGTCTCTGTCTCTCTCTCTCTCTCTCTGTATGCTGGTCCTGAACTTGAACTTAAGGCATGGATGCTGTCACTGAATGTTTTTGTTGTTGTTTTGCTTAAAGCTGTAACTCTACTACTTGAGCCAGAGCTCCATTTCTGGCTTTATTTTAATTTTTTGGTAGTTAATTGAAGATAAGAGTCTTATGGACTATCTTGCCTGGGTTGATTTTTAACTGGCGTCTTCACATCTCAGCCTCCAGAGTATCTAGGTTAACAAGAGAGAGCTTCAGGCGCCCAGCACCTTCTGTGTTTTGTGGCTTAGCAATCCTTGACATGTGGCAGCACTGGGGCATTGGGTTCTGGGTGGGTTTTTTTTTTTTAACCATCCCTACATTAATGCCCCCTTTCTTTTCCTTACTAGATGATCCTCTTTTCAGCCTGTTGTATCTGTGGACTCATTGGAGGCATCCTCAATTTTCAGTTCCTTCGGGCAGTCACAAAGAAGACCTCATCCCTGTACCCTCTGCATCTGGCCTCCATGTCTCTGGCGTGCATTGGAATCGGGGGCTGCACGCTGTCTTCCTGGCTCACGTGCCGCCTCGCCAGCTATGAACAGCGGAGGATGTTCTCAGAGCGGGAGCACTCGCTGCATCATTCTCATGAGATGGCCGAGAAAGTGAGTTTTGTGCCTTTGCCTCCGCTGCTGTCCCGAGATGAAGACTGCAGTCTAGGTGAAGCAGCTTACAAGCTTAGATGAAAATTTGGAGGGGCAAGATTGTATAAGGTTGGCCCTATTGGGATAAGAAAAGCATTTTCCATTATTTTGCGTGGGTTTTTCTTTTTCCTCAGCCATTTATAGGTGCACCTATTTTCAACAGAATTTCGTCTCCTCTCTGTCTATTCAAAACCACATTTCCTAAAATAGCATTTCATAAACTATTGACTACCTTATAAATATGGATTCTGATGTATTAGACCGAGACAAAACTCACAAACCAAATACAGTCTCCATTCAGTCTCATGCCAGCTTTAGAAATCACATGAATTCCTAGCTCATCCCTATGCCTGTAAGGAGATGCATTTGATTATGTAAATCAGATCTTCGGGTACAAAAGGGGCTCTTTTATAAGGCTACAGAAAGTCTTGTCTATCAGTGCAAATACTACAATTCCTGTAAACCTTCACTTAAGTCTCATCTAGACACATGCACAATTGTATAGCTTCGCCTGTATTTTAAACAATGGTCCTTGCATAATTATTTCAGGCAAAAACTTAAAATAATTGTACATGGCATGAGAGCTATGTGTATTTCCACTACATTTTGTTGTGCATTTCTTAGTTCAATGTCTGCCGGTGGAGCTATTAAAGAAACTGGATTGCACTGTAAAATGAACTCACTGATGACCAAATTACATTTTGTTGAATATGATGGAAGTGAAATTGTACTGCCACAGAGTAAAATAAATAGTAACAAGAGGTACTACTTTCTTTTAATTTATTTTGAAATCTAAAAAATATGTAGTTTATATGTGGTTGCTTTGTTTATAATCTATAGAAGAGAGGAGAAGTTCTAAAATTATCCCAAGAGAGCAATTTTAAACAGATCTATAACTATTTTTAAACAGATCTATGCATGTTCTTCCAAAAACTAAAGAATTAATTATGTAAACACCTAGCTGATAAGAGGTAGGTCATAAAAATACATGATCATTCTATATTTGATTACTGGCTGTTTGTGCTCTATTTATAATACTAGTATGGTTTGAATTTTTGTCTGTAAGTTTGTGCAATATTTATTGTATACTTGTTATATTTACATCAGAGATTGAGGGCTATTGAAATAACCGACTTGCCCAGCTGCCCGGTGGTGCCCCCGACACCAGAGTTACCTACAAGGTACGCTGACTCCCAGGGAGTTATCCTGTTGTGATGTTGCTGTACAAAGCACTACCTCCTTTAGGAAGCCATGACACCAGCACATCTGTCTAGACTGATGTTGTCATGTCGCTCCTCAAAGTATCTCTTTCCCAAAGGCTACTTTGAAGAGTTGACATAAGCCTTCATGGCAGAGTCTTGCAGCTTGAAAGAAGGTTGAGTATTTAAAATATTCAGCCTGCCTATAAGCATCCAAACAAAAATCTGCTTGGATGATTCGTAATTCCTCTTATTTTTGTCTCCCCTACATTCTAATTCTGTTGAAAAATCATTATTCATAGACCAGAGTTTTACTTTGAATAATAGATGAGTCTGGATAAAAACAATGTATCTCTATCATGCCACAATTGTGTGAACACATAGCCAATGTTTTACACGAATCTAGTAAAGAAACAAACAAAAATCTGGCCGGGCACTGGTGGCTCGTACCTGTAATCCTAGCTACTCAGGAGGCTGAGATCTGAGGATCACAGTTGAAAGCCAGCCCAGGCAAGAAAGTCCATGAGACCCTTATCTCCAATTTACCATCTGAAAACTGGAAGTAGCGCTGTGACTCAAGTGGTAGAGCTTTTACTTTGAGCTGAAGAGCTCAGGAACAGTGTCCAGGCCCAGAGTGCAAGCCCCACGACCAACAACAACAACAAAAAGCTGCATAGAATGTTTCTTCCAGTCAAATCATCTGAGATGACAGATTTTTAATTTCCATATTTCCAACTGCTGAAAAAAATTGTTGATGAGCTTGGTTTATTTGAATCGTAAAGTTGGAAATACAGTAAGTCATGTAGTTACCATGCTCCATTCACTAGACGTTTGTCCAGAGTGCAAATCCACGATTAGACCAGCCCAAATTAAGAGGACACTCTTTTTGTTTAGCAGGACGTGCCTATTTGCAAATAAACCAGTATGAACCATCCATTTGAAAACTAATTTCCACTGTTATATCCTAGGAGTAATTTTGCTGTCCATGTTGGGATAAATTTAGTTAAGAAAATTTAATTAAGAAAATTCTTGGAATGTAGTGCTGGTGGCTTATGCCTATGATTGTACCTGTTCTGGAGCTGAGACTAATACATTTTTGTTCTAAGCCAGTCCAAGTAGAATACTCCACAAAACTTTGTTTCCAGTTATCTAGGAAAATACTGGACTAGAGGCTTGGTTCAAGTGACAGCCCTGAACAAGGAAGCTGAAGAAAAGTACAAGGTTCTAAGTTCAAGCCCCAGTACCAGCACCAAGAAAGTTCTTTGATTTTTTTTTTGTAATTTTAAGCCCAGTTTTCTTTAAATCCTGTAGTAAAATACATATACCTTAATCTTTTAAGGCAAAATTTCTTACAGGAAGGAAAATAACTTGTTTATTTCTGTATCCATTAAGAAATTTTCCTGGTAGTAGTATGAATAACAAAAGATGTTTGTGTAAATATCATTGATGATTATTTGAGGGGAATGATCTATGATTATCTTCCCATCAGTTTCCTAGCAACAAATTTACCAATCCAATAATTCCAGTCTATTTTCAGCCTGAGCATCTCCAAATCTAAACAACATAAAAACAGCTGGGAATGAGACAATTGAGAAAACAATTTCTGCTTGAAACACATTTTGATTTTTTTTTATTTTAACTGCTCTTTTGCAAATAGGCTTGTTCAAGTGTGGAATGATGCTGTCAACCTATTGTTAGATAATTTTGCTGTCATAGTTATATGGTGTACTAAATATGATAAATATGAATGGGCCTCATATCTCATCACCTTTTATTGCCTAAAGGAAGACTAATACTTCATAAATGATGAATTCAAAGCTTTTAATTTTTATTAATGGTTTTTTTATAATTGCAAGTGGGATTTAAATGTTATTCTTTTCCTATTTATTGTTATTGCCTTCTCATGTACTTTTCTTTGTTAATTTCTTAATAATTGTTCCCTTGAATATACAATGAGCTTTCACTGATTTCTTTCCATTTTACTATATAATAGTGCTATTAAAAACTAGTTACAAGAACTTTCCAGCTGGGCATCCCAGTGCATACATGTAATCCTTATGCCCAGGAGGCTAAGACAGAAGGTCTAGAAATTGGGACTAGCCTGGGATATGTAGTGAGATCCTCTCTCAAACACAGTCTTTCCTGTTTTTGATTTTCTAATGATACATAATTATAAATAAGCATTGATCCCTTTGTGAGTTCTAGTCCAAAGGCTAGATGTTTCTCTTCTACTTGTAGAATGTGTTAGCATATTTATGACATGTTCCCCAGAAGCTGAATATTGGGAAAACTTGGGCACTTAATCACTTTATTCCTAGTTAACTTCCTCCAAAATAGAGTTGAGTGAATAAAAGGCAAAATCAGGAGTGTGAAGAGAGAATGAACTGATTTTGTGAGTAGAAGATTTCAGTCCAAAAGACTGTTACTTTCAGCATGATTATATGCTATAGTTAGATGCCATGAAATTCTATTTCCTCAAATACATCAATAGTATCAGTTCATGAGATTTCTCTCAGCACCCCAAAAAAGGTTTTTCCATGCTTGTAACTTCAGTTTTGCTAACCTAATAAATAAATCCATACCTTACTCTCCATTTTAGTTAACTCATATTATTTTCCTAACAGGAAATGACAGACAACATGAGCAATGGAAGACCACAGCTGATATTTAATGGAAGACTATAAGAATGCTTTGTAAAGAATCGAAAATATTTTAAGGTGTTTCATGAAGCAAACAGATCTACCAAAGGATCAGGAGATAAAATTTTAAAAAATTCTTGCATTTACTTTTATCTCTCCTGAGCATCCACTGAAATTACTTTTCCTGGATTTTGCCTCTCTTATTCTCCAGCTTTTTCTCTGGAGAAACAAACTTTCCAGAAATGCTCTAGTTTAGACATTTCAACAGAGATGCAGTGTTCCTATGAAGATGTTTCAGGAAACCATAATAATAATAAACCAATGTGAGGTTCACATTCTACAAACATTATTTGACTAGCATGAGTATTAGATTTGTAATTCCATATTTCATATGAGTAATTGAAAAATAGAGACATCAAGAAATAACAATACTTTATTGATGTCTTTGTTTTGAAAGATGGCTTCAAGAATGCCACAATTTAAAAAAAAACCTCAACAATGCCTTGTTATAATAACATTGTACTTATTTTCAATTTGTGAATGAAATATATTTCATAATTTATTTGTATATGGCAAAATCATAAAACATAAAAAGGGATTTTTTAGAGAGAAGATTAATCTGTTGATATTTTTGCATTTTTGCACAAGAGTGAAAACTTGTAAGTGAGCTCCATGTATAGATTAAACATGTTTTGATCATACTGTGTAGCTTGATCTGCATGTTCATTAATGATCCTGAGAATAAAGTACGTTGTGTATATGTATATATAACTGTACATAGAGAAAATGTATAGAGCATATATTTGTAGCTACATGAATGTAGTTAGTAATAAAAAGGAAATTATGGTAAGGATATTCCAATATGTATAGGAAGGAGTTTACTCAAGACTTTTATCTGCCCACAAAAATAACATGTTTAATCTCTACTAAACATGTCCATTTTTCTTCTTTTTATTATATCTGCCATTTGTAAATATTCTTGCTGGTATTTATGGAGCTGAGTAATTAGAATAATGCAATATAAACATAGATCCATTTTTGTTATCTTAGTATACTTATGTTTATGTAATAATTATTATTAAGATTAATTTGTAAACATAACTTCTAATCATATATTTCCATACCTATAAATGAAAACCCTCATGATTATACATGATATGTGTGTGTTTCAAACACCTGTCAATCCAATTAAATTATACAAAATGACAGATGATTTAATCATCAAATGAAGTTACAATTAGCTTTGCTATTATTTAGATGTTTGCTTTTCTTTTGGCAATTAAAAGGAGGTAATATAAACATTTGTATACAAAATAATTTGAAAGAATGATCTGTAAAGCAAAATAAAAAGATAAACTGACATTCAGAGGGCTAAATTCAATTTTTTTCTTCCATAATGGAATGTTACAATAACAAACAATAGTCTGTAGATGCAAGACAATAGCATGATATTTAAGAATATTTATGAGAATATAATCTCTGGCAACAGACAAATGTATCTAATATTTTTAAATCAACAACTCCCACAATGTTATGTATATTTTATTACTCCCCAAACCTAATCAATTTTCAAATCATTTTAATGAGTTGTTTACTGAACTCCAGGTAAGTTAAAATCTTTAATATCCAACCTGAGAACATGTTATAATTTATACACATGATTATGAACTTCAGTTGTTTTAAAAATAACCATCAATGAAGTTAATCTGAAGCTTCTTAGCTTTATAGCAATATGATTATGATTTAATGTATTAAAACTGGCTTCTTAAACAATTCTGGCTGAAGTGAACTAACTCTTCAAGATAGGGTTTTAAAATCTCCCAACTCATTTGCATAATTTTACCATCTAATAAGTGCAACCTCAAATAGCATATGAGCATTCTCACCATTTGTTTCATGCCACAAGCAGGAGGGACATTTCCCAGAAAAACTATAAAGTGCAGATTTTTTGTGTGTGTCCAAGGTTCTACTGCGTTTATGCAAGTTAAGTCAATTTTATATTGACAGACTAAAACATTAATTGTCAGCTGCATTTCTCTACAGACATGTTTGTACAATAAAGAAATACCACTAAGCTATGCCTTTTGAATGGATAAAACTCACACATTAATTTACACAAATAGGCACAACTCTGCCTTGACATAGTTAAAAAGAGAAACAATCTCATCACAATTATCCTTATAGTCCTCAGTGTATTCTCATCATATATAGATATATACTTAAATGCAATTAGTTCAGCACAGTGTTTTCTGGGATTGGCCAGCGTGATTTATGTGGTAGTGGAGGAGAGGGGGGGACATCCTTGAGATAATTGGGGGAAGGTAAGAAGACATTCAAGTAGCTGAAAACTTATTTTTCACAACACACTGATTATAAACTAGGAATTTTAAAGTGACTACAATATAGTTTTAGTAAGACACTTCCCTTGATGAAAAGAAATGAGACACCATATTTTAAATATATATATATGTATGTATGTATATATATATATATATATATTTAATTGGTGTGCAGGTGTGTTTAGAGACTCGCAAACAAAGAGTTATGCTTATAGTAAGCTGAAAAATGAACTTTCTGGGAAATTTTCAAACCTATTTGTGTGTGTTGTGTATATATATATTTATTTATTTATAATATATATGCACACTATGATTTGAACTAGAACGTGGTATGATGACACTATTGATGTCTATGTAATAAAATGGTGTGCTTTGAAACTACGTATTGTATTGGCTTTCTTTTCATAATACAAAAAATGTTTTCCCCTAATAGCTGTATAAATAAATGTGGGATCTGAGATTGGCAGGGGACAGACTGCTGTGAATGAGGAGAAAGAGAGTCATGGCTGGAAGACATGAAAGTGGGAAAGGTTATTATTTGAACATGTTCAAATGCAGAAAGGGAGTGAGTGATGATACAGAACAAAATGAGGGCAGTAACATAGTGAATTTCCTGAGGTGCCAGGAGGAAATAGACACAGATCATTGAGCCAGAATTAACACTAGGTAGGATTGAAGCTGCAAATCTCACAAATGAAACAATATTTAAGAGTCTTCCAATAGCTTGCTTGGGTTTATCAAATTGGTTGCTGTCAACATTTGGGATGGATACTGACCAATGTGAAACCTGTCCTATGAGCTTAAGGTCATTTAACATTTCTGTTCTTACCTACTAGAAGGACATTTCACGGTTCAGTTCACCAAAAATAACCTTATAAATTTATGTCTTCGCCTTTAATAAAGAAATATTATTTCATTTAGAAACACTAAGAATCCTTCAATATGATCCAGAGCAGCCAATAGTAATGTGGCCAAAAGTGTAGAACTGAATTACTTAAGGTCATAAAGACGCTGCTCTAAGGTATAATGGTTAAGATCTTAAATGTTCTCCCCAAAAGTGCATGAGCTGATTGGTTCCCAGAGGAAAGTGGGAGTGACAGGACCTGGGTCACGGGTGGTATGACCTTAGTAGAAATATTAGGACTTGTATCCCTCCCTTTTACTCTTCCTTCCTTCATTTCTCCCTTCTTTCTTCCTCTCTTCCTCCCTCCTTTCCTTCTTTCTTATTTAATGCCTCCCTCCCTTCCTCCCTTCTTCCCTCCCTTCTTCCCTCCCTTCTCTCTCCCTCCCTCCCTTCCTTCCTTCCTTCCTTCTTTCCTTCCTTCCTTCCTTCTTCCCTTCCCCTGTTGCTCTTTCTCAGTACATCTCTCTGTGTCCCAGCACCCCCCCAAACCTTCTCTCACTGCCTTTGGCCATCATGAGGTGAGCAGCTTCCTCCACACATGCTTGTCTTCATGACTTTCTATCTCACTATAGGCCCAAATAATCAGAGCCAGCTGACAATGTACTGAAATCTTTGAAACTGTGACCTAAATTGGTTACCTCAGATACTTTGTGACAAGTATTGAAAGCTAATTAACACATAAGATCTCCAAACCTCAACTAAAATGAGGAGGTTAAATATAAATTAATTTTTAAGTAATTTTTCAATGCCTCCATCAAACTAATCACATTACAAAGGCTAAAATACTCACATATGGACAAGTTTTAGAACATTTTAAAAAGTGCCATTAGACAGCATTGGTCAAAAGCACACAGAGGAAATGTTCTCTTGCTTTCTTTTGCTCAGTCCTTGTAGAAGTCCTTCTACAATCAAGTCTTCATCATGAGCTAGGCACCTGTGGCTCAAACCTGTAATCCAAGCTACTCAGTAGGTTAAGATCTGAGAATTGTGGTTCAGAGATCACCTGGGTAGAAAAGCACATGAGAAACTCATCTCTAATTAACAAGCAAATAAAAATGTAGACAGTAGGCATGGCTCAAGTGGTACAGTACCAGATGTTAGTGAAAAATCTGAGCAAAGCAAATGGCCCACATTTTAAATAGTGGTATTAACACTAGATAGGAAGGGAAAATAAGAAGGAAGGAAGGAAGGAAGGAAGGAAGGAAGGAAGGAAGGAAGGAAGGAAGGAAGGAAGGAAGGGAGGAAGGAAGGGAGGAACGAAAGAAGGGAAGAGGGAGGGAGGGAGAGAGAGAGAGACAGAGAACGGGAGGGAGGGAAGAAAAATTGATAGACGCAGAGACCGGAAGAAGATAGCAGAGAAGTTGGAGGCTAAACAAGCAGTTTTAGTGTTCCAGTGAACAGTCCTATGCTAGAGAATCACACCAACTGTGCCATCACAGTACAGAGAGTTTGGCCAGAGAGGGAAAATCCAGGCAGCTTGGTCAAGGAGACAGATCTGAGCACTTGCCGGTAGCCACGGCAAGTCCGGAACAAAGGCACTACACACAGCATGCGAGTGGATTCTACTCACTATTAGCAAGAACTTACAAGGAGTAGTCTGCTGATCGCAGACCCCAGAAACCAAGAGTCTGGCGTGAGTAAAACCCTGACATCCTCCCTCCTTCTCACAGAGCCGATGTGGGAAGGCAGCTCCTCTCCCACCACCGGAGATCTCCATCTTTGATACTGACAAAGGCCAGCAGAGCAGCTAGTTCCAACCCAGGCCTTGGAATAATACTGTTGGAGACATTTGCAGGTCACAGGAACCTGACCTGACCTGCTAGGCTCAGCTCCACTCAGTGGAAAGTCACCCTGCCCAGGCAGAGAAAACTCTGCCCCCAGAGGAGTGACTTTCTTCACTGGGTAAACAGAGCCAGAGGCTGCCTCTCCCTATGGCAGCCTAGACAAACAATTGAAACTCAGTAAACATAAACCCTGAGAATCGCTCCAGACTGGGTTCTGTGAGTGTCTCAGGAGCTAGCCTCTCAGGGAAAAGCTACCGTTTGCTGAAAGGCCTCAACTCTACCCAAATTCTAGCCTCTTCACAGCATCTCCAAACTAGAGGAAACAGCCATCTCCTTCTTTTGTGATACTCAAAGCACTGAACTAGCCTGGGAGGAGGAGGATCACAAAGTCCTGCAGAGCTGTCTGCATGTTCAAAAAATCTGACTTAAGAAGCCACAGGGAAACCAAGCACCACCAGCAGACAGAGACTCCACCATGAGACTGGTTATGGACACAGGGGAGATATAAGATCTTCCTCTCTACCGCCCCCCAAAAAAATAAATCTTTTTTTCTACCTATTTTTATTATTATTTTAATCGTTTTCTATTAATTTTTTTATTATTTTTTAGGAATGTATGTATGTGTGTATGTCCTTTTTAAAAAAATCTCTTTTGAACTTTTGGTCCTTTTTTTTTCTTTTACTTTTTCTTTTTTTTCTTTCTTTTTTGCATGACTTAATTGCTTTTCTGCTCATCCCCAGATATATACTCGTGGTTGATTATTAGACCTTATCCCTCATTGTGTATACACTTAATCCAGAAACTTATTACTCAATTCACAACCTCTTAGGCTTAACTTCTTTAATGGTAATATTATTTCTTTATACCTATATAACTTTCAATTATTCCAATTTTAAGAATTTATATTTTTTATTTTTTCATTTTTCATTTTTATTTTTCCCCTCCTCTCATCCTATCATTTTCTTCTCTCAATATCATTTCTTTATAGTTACATAATTTTTAAGTGTTTCATTTTTTTAATTTAAATTTTTGTTTTTCCATTTTTCTTCTTTTTTTTAAATCTCTCCTATCGTTCTGTCTTATCCATTTCCCTCTCTGAGATTAGGAGTTGGTTAAATTCAGTCTCCTTTTACCTCTCCACAACCTTCTAATCCTATTTTTCCCATAATTCTCTGTAAACCTGAAAATTTCTGGTTTGCTGAATCCCTCTGAGATGTTCTTAGCCCATTAATCCATAATTGTTTGATGATGAATAGATTTTATCTGTTGAACTAGATTGTATCTGCAGCCATTTTGACTCTGCAATTGCCAGACTCTGGTTGATGCTTGCCTTAATATAGTGTTCTAACACAAAATTGGTGTTATTTTCATACCAAATGGGCAGAACAAGCCAGAGAAACACAAGAAAAATGACAAGTCCTGGTATCTCAGCTCCCACTCAGGATAATCAGGTGACAGAACAGTTAATGAATAATCCAGAGGAGAGTTCCCAAAAAAGCTCTATAAACACTACTGGTAAACATGGTAAATGAAAAGATTAAAAACCTGGAAAGAACTCAGTGTGAGTGTGATAGGGAGTGAGACAGGCAAACCAAAGATTAATACAGGAATTGCATGAGCAGGCTGAGAACAATCAGAGAGATAGACAGGAATTGCATGGGCAGGCTAAGGACAGTCAAAGAGAAATACAGGAATTGAGTAAGCAGGCTGAGAACAGTCAAAGAGAAAGACAGGAATTGCATGAGTGGGATGAGAATAGACAAAGATCAATAGAGGCATTCATGGAATCCATAAACAAACAGTTGAAAGAATCCAGGGACCACAAAGGGAATGCTGTAATGGAACCCATCAGAAGGAAAGGGAGTCCAAGGAAACCATAACTAATCAACTGATTTGAGACTAAACACTGACCACCAAATTAAGGAAGTAAAGAAGTTCATACAAGATCTAAAACAAAGCTCCAACAAAGAATTTGAAGCCATCAAAGCTGACCAATTAGAAGGAAAGGAAATAAAAAACAAAGCAGAAAGTCTTGACAGTAGGTTAGACCATGAAGAAGATAGAATCTCAGGGGTTGAAGAAAGGCCTAGATATTATAAAGAAAGAACATACAACTATCCAAGACAAATCCAAGAAATATGATAGATCTATTCAACATTTGGAAGACACCATCAGAAGGCCTAATCTGAGGATAATGAGTATAGAGGAGCACCCAGAGACAGAAGTTAACAGTCTAGGAAAATTATTTAACAGGATCCAGCAGAGAACTTCCCAAACATGCAAAAAGATAGGCCTATTCAGATACAAGAAACGTTTAGAACCCCAAATAGGGAACGAGAACAGGACAGACCACCTTCACATTATAATCCACACAGGATGAGTTCAGACCAAGGAAAGGATCCTTAAAGCTGTCAAGGAGAAAAAAATCAATCACCTATAAATGGAAACCAATTAGAATAAACTCAGATTTCTCAGCAGAGACAAAGCAAGAAGAGCCTGGAATGATGTATGCCACACCATAAAGACAAACAACTATCAACCAAGAATACTGTACCCAGGTGAACTTTCCTTCATAACAGAAGGTCAAATGAAAACCTTTGATAGCAAAGAAAAACTGAAACAATATATCTCCACCAAACCAGCCCTACAAAAATTACTTAAAGATGTACTCCTACACATAGAAAACCAACAAGACCAAAATAAAGGCCAAGAAACCTCGCCCAAACTGAGAATCCAAGAACCTTCCATCTGTTGTCTTCAAGAGTTACACCTTGTCCATAAAAACAAACATATTCTGAAAGTGAAAGGCTGGAATAAAATCTACCAAGCAAATGGCCCCCCATAAACAGGCAGGAGTTGCAATGCTAATATCAGATAAAATAGACTTCAAATTAAAATTAGTGAGAAGAGATGAAGAAGGTCACTACATAATAATTAAGGGATCTCTCCTTCAGAAAGATATTACAATTCTAAATATCTATTCGCCAAACAATGAAGCACTCAAATTCATCCAAGAAACACTACTATCCCTCAAATCTCACATAGATCTAAAGACAATAATTGTTGAGGACTTTAACACACCACTATCCGCACTAGATAGATCAACTCGGCAAAAACTCAACAGAGAAACCACAGATCTAAACAACTGCATAGATCAACTAGATTTAACAGACATCTACTGAATATTTCACCCAGCATTAGAATACATGTTTTTCTCAGTAGCACATGGAACATTTTCCAAAGTAGAACACATTTTAGGTCACAAAGCAAACTTTCACAAATTCAGAAACATTGAAGTTATGCCCTGCATTCTCTCAGACCACAAGGGAATAAAATTAGAACTCAACACCAAAAGCCACCAAAGAAAGCCCTGTAACACATGGAGACTGAACAACACAATGTTGAATCACCAGTAGGTCACGGAAGAGATTAGAAAAGAAATTCAAATGTTAATGATATTCTACAAAAATGAGCACACAAAACAACCAGCTCCTCTGGGACACAGGAAAGGCCGTACTCAGAGGCAAGCTTATAGCTCTGAATTTCTACATCAACAAGTTGGAGAAATCTGAAACCAACAATTTAATGAGACATCTGAACCTAATTGAAAAAGAGCAGCAAGGTAAATCCTAATCTGGTAGATGGAAAGAAATAATTAAAATTAAATCAGAAATAAATGAATTAGAATCCAAAAAAATAGAATCAACAAAACAAAGAGTTGGTTCTTCGAAAAAACTAACAAAATTGATAGACCCTTACCAAATCTAATCAGAAAAAGAAGAGAACACACACAAATAAACACACACAGATAAACTAAGAAATGAGAATGGAAACATCACCACAGAAACAACCAAGGTCCAGAATATTATAAGGGAATACCTTTATGCTAATAAGTTTGAGAACCTGGAAGAAATGGATGATTTCCTAGCAAATATTGAAACTAAATCAACATAAGTTAAACTAAATTAACAGACCCATATCAAGCATTGAAATAGAAACTGCAATAAGTGACCTCCCATCTAAGAAAAGCCCAAGACCAAAGAAGTGAAGGACCCCTGGGAAGAAAACTTTAAAAACCTGAAGAAGGAAATCAAAACAGAACTTAGAATGTGGCAAAAACTCCCATGCTCCTGGATTGGAAGGATCAACATCATGAAAATGGCAATACTTCCCAAGGCTACCTACAAATTCAATGCAATGCGTATCAATATTCCAACCTCATTCTTCAAAGAAATAGAACAATTCATATGGAACAATAAAAGACTCCGAATAGCAAAAACTATCCTTAACAGAAAGAACAGTGCTGGAGGAATATCAATATCAAATTTCAAACTCTACTACAAATCCATAGTAATCAAAACAGCTTGGTACTGGCACAAGAACAGACCTCAGGACCAATGGAATAGAATTGAAATCCCAGAAATGAACCCACAGACTTTTAGTCACCTAATCTTCTATAAGGGAGCTAAAAAAATAGAATGGAAGAAAGACAGCCTCTTCAGTAAATGGTGCTGGCAAAATTAGTTAATAACTTGTAGAAAACTAAAGCTAGATCCTTATATATTACCCTGCACTTGAATCAACTCCAAATGAATCAAAGACCTTGGATGGAATAGGAGAAAACCTAGGTCTCCTTGGCACAGGCTGAAATTTTCTTAAAAGAGACACAGAAACAGAACAAATCAAAGAAAGGTTGGACAAATGGGATTGCATGAAATTGCAGAGCTTCTGCATGGCAAAGGACATAACTAGCAAGATCAATAGAAAGCCCACGGATTGGAAGAAGATCTTCACTAGCCATACAATGGACAAGGCCCTCATATCTAAAATATACCTGGAAAAGAATAAAGCAAATCCCCCAACAACAAATCCTCAAAGAAACAACTGCCCAATAAATAAATGGGCTAAAGACTTAAAGAGAAACTTTTCTTGAGGGGAAAGAAGGATGGCCAATAGACACAGGAAGAAATGTTCAATCTTTCTAGCCATAAAAGAAATGCAAATCAAAACAACATTGAGATTCCACCTCACCCCTGTTAGAATGGCTAGAATAAAGAAATCTAATAACAACAGATGCTGGAGGGGATGTGGCCAAAGGGAACCCTACTGTATTGTTGGTGGGAATGGAAACTTGTTCAGCCATTTTGGAAGCAGTATGGAGGTTCCTCAAAAGACTGATCTTAGAGCTCCCCTATGACCCAGCAATCCCACTTTGTGGCATTTACCCAAACAATCTCAAACAAGGCTATAATAAAGCTACCGGCCCAACTATGTTTATCACAACATTGTTTACCATAACTAAGATATGGCACCAACCCAGATGCCCCCTCAGTAGAAGAATGGATCAAGAAAATGTGGTATATATATACAATAGAATTGTATGCCTCCATCAGAAAGAATGACATTGCCCCATTTGTTAGGAAATGGAAAGACTTGGAAAAATTTATATTAAGTGAAGTAAGCCAGGTGCAAAGACACAGATTCCATGGTTTCTCTTATTTGCATTGACTAGTATATATCTGAGACAAGCAGAAAAGGTCAGATAAGATGATGTTAAGTGAAATGCACCCCAAGATAAGGACACAAGTGGTTTTTCTCTCTTGCTATTGTTTCTAATGTATTTATAAGGTACCAGGTGATTTTTGTGTTGCTTTGTATGTCTCTCCCTCATGGCATAAACCCCGTTTTCATTGTGTTTGATGCTGGTATAATTTGGTGAGTGGAAGGGAAAAAACAAATTGTTTAAATAGGAATACAGGTTGACCCATTGCAACAATGAGATGTACAAGACGTTATGTCAAAAAACAACCTTTATAGTTTAGAGGGGCGAGGGGGGAATGTAGTTGTGGAGATGGCATGGAAGGGATGGTAGGGGTAAAACAAAGGAGGAGGCAATAATGCTTGATAAGAAATGTACTCATTACCTTGTTCATGTGATTGTAACCCCTCTGTACAGTATTTTCACAATAAAAAAGTTATTTAGTAAAAGAGAAAAAAATTGCTAGATGTTGTGCAATTTTTAAATGGACTGAGCAGAACTAGTTATAACTAGCAAAAGTAACTAAATCAGCACATAGTGAATTTCAGAACTGGTTTTAGAGTTTCATGACGCACAAGTTCCCTCCATAGAAAATGCCACTACTTTACTAATTATTTCCTATTTGACAGGCAAAATAAGTTGAACAACTTCTCTCATTTTGGAGAAGTGTATTCAGCTTATTGACATGTGTCAATATATAATCCCAAATTCTTGTGTTGGGGAAGGTGTGAATAACAGCACATTGCCTTCTGCTTTATTCTCTGACTTAGCTCAAAAAAGTGGCATGTTTTAAAACCGTATGTCTAAACTACATTTTCAGAGATATTTAGCAAACATTTTTCAGAAATGAAGAGAGAGCATCTTAAGTACCGTTTGGATAGAACACTGTTTCCAAATAAAACTTTAGAACTTGGCATTCCTTCACTATTTTCTTCTTTAAGTCATTTTTTCTGGAAACAAATGTAATATTTCCTACTCAAGTAGATCACAGCCAAGAAATTCAATTGTTCCAAATCCACAAATCACAAGTTGTCATTGACTCACAGCAGAGAAAACCATTTCAGATTGTATGCCTAGTAAAGTTATATAGAATTTTTTCACTGTCTTTGCCCAAAAAAAGCTCGTATTGAAACAAGAGGCTTGATTGGGAATTAGCTCACAAAAATATATTATTATTATTATTGAAAGGTCAAGCTATAAATTGAAAAAATATTTTATTAGTTTGACAATTTGGCATTGTCTATAATCAACTGACCATAGTTAAATGACACACCTACTTTTAGGCAGATAGCTTTCAAGTAGTTGGAATTTCTGGAGCATAACGAGCCATCTTTATTTTAAGTTTTTCTTCATTAGCAACCCAAACTCTACTTTCTCAACCACACAGTACACAATAACAAATATGTGTTACGTTACTGCAAGTTGCCAAACACACTCTAGATCTTCACTGACACTTTACAGGAAGACTTCAAATATTGTTAGTCATGGTAGGCAAACCATTAGAAATCAGGATTATGATTAGTCCTTGCAATTAATACATTATGATCCTGGTCTTCACTAAGGCAATGTTTCTCAAGCATCTTTCCATCATACCCTAGGTGAAAACTGAAAAATTCCTTGAACTGCCAAGGTTGATGCTCAGGAAAGAAAAGCTGCAGATTCATTTATGAGTGACTCTGCTAAACAACACTGCCACTCACTTTGAACCATATATCAGCCCAGGAACAAGGAAACACACACACACACACACACACACACACACACAATTCTAAAAGCCCTTTTTGGATAGCTGTTCAAATGTCCACAGTCCTCATTATTATTCAAGGTCTTCTGAGATACAGTCAAAGCATATGCATATGAGTCTTCAAAGCATATTAGTATTCATACATAACCCCTTGAAAAACTAGAACTTTAAAGGTTCTCTGTTCTAATAACATAAATTAGTACAAAGAATGTCGTTTCCAAGTCACAATATAGTGAGTATTGGAAATTTTACCCTAGTTCTATCTCTTAGCCCAAAGGATAATCATGCAGCACATGAAAGATAACCTCTTACAAAGTACTACTGTAGCATGTATTGTCTATAACTATGAAAATTCCTCTATTATATTTTTACCATTTCTTTAACCTAAGATGGATAGGCACCAATATTTTAAGTGGTGAGATCATATCTGACTGTACCTTTTCCACCAAATCATATGCTATATGCATACACTAGTATGAACATATAACAAACTACTACTCTTCTTCTTTATTTGATCTGCTCTTGTGATTTCATGTCTATATGTATGGTTTTGTGGTGCTGCCCTGAGTTCAGTTCTTGTTCCCTTCACTTGAACCTAAGACTTCATCTTTACAGTTGTGAAGCTGTAACAGCTGTCCAACTTCATTCTCTTCATCCAGGATTGTCTAATAGGACTCTCTTCTCCTGGCTTAGCCTGGAAAGTCCAGTCTTGATCATTGATCAGGCATAAGGCTACAGCTGAAATGGCTGCAAAATTTTAGTCAACTCGTAAACTTGCATTTGTTCAAATTGGAAACAGGAACATATGCTCCAATGACCTTGAATGTAGAAAGGATATAAAAGTTAGGAAGCTATTGGAGACAGGCAGGTTGCTCTGAGCTAGCAACTAAAACCCACCTGGGTTTTACAGACAAAAGGATCTTTAAAACATAAGCAAAATTAATTTTCTTACAAACAAAATTCTTCCTTTATATGTGTGCATGTCTTGTAACTTGATTTTTGTTTCGATTTTTCCTCTGTAAGTCTGTAGTGTAGCCTACGCAAATCTGCTAAAGAATATCAGAATGAAAAGGTTTTCCTTAAGCCAGAGCTAAGAATATCAGAATCATCCTACAGTCAATATGGTGCAGGATAGCCAGAATCAGGAAATACCAAGTGGGTGGAGTTAATTTTATGCTGTATTTGGCCACCCACTCAAAATACACTCTTCAGTGCAAGTCTTTGGATTCCATACCTGTTATTTTTAAATGAGTATAATGAGGATAGCTGGGCACCAGTGTCTTATGCCTGTAATCCTAGCTACTCAGGAAACGGAGATGTGAGGATCATGGTTCAAATCAAAGCACAGGCAGGAAAAGTCCAGGACATTGTTATTGACAATGAACCACAAAGAAGCTGGAAGTGAAACTGTGGTTCAAATGGTAGAACACTAGCCTTGATCAAAATACTCAGAGACAGTGTCCAGGCCCTGAGTTCAAATACCAGGATAGACAATAAAAATGTGGATGTTTAAAATTGTTCAAATCTCTTTGAAACTTCTGTAACCTATTGTTTTTGTTACTGGGCAAGTATATTTTTGTCATTGGAGAAAGATAATTCATTACTCTAGTGATTCCCAAGCCATATTAGGGGCCATTAAAGGGATAGAGAGGATAATTCATTAGGATGTTTTTTCCTTGTCACATCAGAGTAAATCATATATCACAACCCTATTGCTGGACGTGGTGACCATCCTGTACCCTGCATTTGAAGGCTGAGGGAGGCAGATAGTGAGTTTGAAGACAATCTAGGTTACAGAGCGAATCCCCATCTCAAAACAACTACACAATAATCTAAGTTAAGCACTGGTAGCTCATACCTGTAATCCTAGCCCCTCAGGAAGCTGAGACCTGAGGATCACAGTTTGAAGATAGACTGGCAGGTAAGTCCAAAAGACTCTAATCTCCAATTAACCTGTAAAAAGCTGGAAGTGGAACTGTGTGCAGTCGTAGAAGAACATAAATTTTGAGAGGAAAAGGGAAAAAAACCTTACATAACAAATAAGAAAGCACCCTAAATAAATTTTATTTTTATCTATTTTCCCACCTTCAAATTTTCCATGCCACATTTCTTTGAAAATATTTAAAGTTAAGGACCTTTGAACTCACACCCACACTGACTCTGCAGCCAGCAGGTGGTTATTAAACCACAGTTTTAGCATAATTTTCAAAAACTTTTTTTTTAAAAAAAGTAGTAGTTTTCTATATTCTTTTTTTGCAGTGAGCTGAGGACAGATGGGAGTAAATGAAATCTCCACAGCTCTCTCAAAAACACTGTTGCTAATTTTAATAACCAGATTTCTCAAAGTTGAAAATGTGAGATTTTAAAAAAGAGTATTAAAACTGAGTTGCAACACAGGTTGACTGGAAAGCAAATAGGTCCTTAGAAGAAATACTGAAGCTTGTTTTCATAAGACAACAGTAAATTATATGAAGATGGCACATCTTTCTAAGGTAGCCTCACCCTTCTTCACTCTGTCCCAAACTCTGACAACAATGAATGGTCATTGTTGTATTAAGCACACTCAAAGACACCACATCTACACATATCTCATCAGTGTGTGTGTGCTTGTGTGTGTGTGTGTGTTCGGGGACATAAACACAGGCCTGAAGCATGGTCCTTTAACTTTTGCCACTTAAGGTTGGTGTTCTACCACTTGAGCTCTACTTCTTACTTTTTGCTGGTTAATTGTAGATGAGTCTCACACTTGTCTGTTCCAGCTGGCTTTGAACCATCATCCTCAGATCTCAGCAATCTGAGCAGCTAAGATTCCAGGCATAAACTTCTTGCGCCCAGCTTTCAGATTTTATTATTTAAACAAATCTTTTTTTTTTCCGGTTGTGGGGCCTGAACATGGGGCCTGAACTCGGGGCCTGGGAACTGTCCTTTAGCTCTTCAGCTCAAGGCCAGTGCTCTACCACTTGAGCCACAGAGCCACTTCCAGCTTTTTCTGCCTATATGGTGCTGAGGAATCGAACCCAGGGCCTCATGCATTCAAGGCAAGCACTCTACCACTGAACCACCTTCCCGACCCTAAACCAATCTTTTGTAACTATGATCTTTCATCCAAAAGGCTTTGTTGCTGTCCTCTTGGCCTCCAAGGGCAGGTTTACAGTTACTCAAATAAGCTAATTAACTTTACCTCCCTCAAGTAGGCACCGCTGAAAAAGTGGCATGACTTCATTTAGGGTTAGATTTTAAAGTTCAAATGAAGCCACTCATCTGCTCTCTTCCTGTCTTCTCTATCCCATTATGGGGGTAGGGGGGGATTTGCACTTGCACTTCTTATTACCCTTATAAAGGCCTAATGTGATTTATAATCATCCATATGATGAAACTATATTTATGCACTACAGACAAGGATACAGGTTACATTATCCCAAGAAAGCTGAATTCAACTTGTTTGTTCATAGGAAGTGGTATTTTAGATGTTCTTTCCAAAATTGCCAACTAATAAAGCTTTTAAAAGGCATGCAGATAATCAAGGCAAAGTTTTTTAGGATAAATAATTAGATAAACACACACAGATAGACAGACAGACAGATAGATAGATAGATAGATAACCTTTTTACCTTTACTCATGAAAATGTAGCTCAATCATATTTGTTGTTCCTTTGTAATGCTCCTGTGTCTTTTGGCAATGACAAGAGGATTGTAGATTTGGCTATGCCAAAGAGACAATGGAATATACTGTTAACACCAGTGAAAATAACCATAATAAGCTGAGTATCCGTGGCTCATGCCTATAATCCTAGCTACTCAGGAGACTGAAACCTGAGGATTGAGGTTTGAAGCCATCCCAGGAAGGACAGTTTATGAGACTCTTATATCCAACTAAGCACTAAAACAGATAGAAAAGGAGCTGTGGCTTACGTACTAGAGCACTACCCTTGAGCAGAAAAGCTCAGGGACATGAGGGCCAAGGACCTGGGTTTAAGCCCCATTGCTTTTCCTCCCTAAAGATAGTTTTGTACTCCTTGGAAATAATTGTATTTTGTGTTTAATGTAAGTTAATCACCCTCCAATGAGAAAAAGACCATGTGGAAATGGTATTCTGCCTTTATGAATCTAATAAATTATATACGATCTTATGAGCACAGTTTAGCAAATTTTATGCAGCAAATCAAATGAAACAAAAAATAAATTACATAGTTTATTACGGGTGTTTCAATTATAGCTGAACAATAAGTATCTTTTCTGAGCAGCTACCCATATGGTTCAAGTCTGAATCACAAGTCACAAACTTGAGAAGGCATTATAATCTCACAGAGGACTCATTCAACAGAGTTCTAGTTCCCATCATAGGATGAATGAGACTGAAAAGAGCCTGAGAATACTCACTTCTTACCAGTTCCCAGTTGAGTTTGACGCTTCGGCGTCCAAAAATCTGATTTGAAGACAATCAGTATAACATAATCTGATCAAATGAACTGAGTTTTATAGACAGATTCATTAAGTTCTCCAATTTCTGGTTTTACAGCATGTGCTATAAATTGGAAAATGAAAAACCAATATGTTTACTGAAATATAATAGGCTGTTACTTTTTCCAATGTTGTCTGTAGGCAGTGTCCATCTATTAGTATTAGCAATCTAACAAGCAAGTAGATAGAGCTTTAAGAGTGAACAACTTCTACTAAGGTGTAAGGATTACACGTAAAAGCAAACAAGCCATCAATACATAATTGTGATATTTCTGTCATTTGCACAGTGTATTAGGCTAAAGCAAAGCTCCAAAAAAGTAAAGCTCATGCGTGCCATCTGCTGACATATTTGTGACTTACAAGTGGCCTGCCTTAAGGGTGAATTCCTTAACGTGTTAGGGTCTGAGATCTTTTGTTTCTTTATTCTCAAAAATATAGCAGGCAAATTTTAAATATGTAGTTTTCACTAACAG
Source organism: Dipodomys ordii (assembly GCF_000151885.1). Lineage (NCBI taxonomy): Eukaryota > Metazoa > Chordata > Mammalia > Rodentia > Heteromyidae > Dipodomys > Dipodomys ordii. Next base: position 2,657,429 of record NW_012267288.1, read on the forward strand.
CATTGTTTTTCACATTTTATTGAACTACTCACAGGAAACTATTTCCTCACCTATTATTTATTTCAAATAACTAGTTTGTTTGGAAACAAATATTTTAATTCCTTCTACTGACAACACAATCGAAAGTTTCATATGCATATCTGGAGGGAATTCTACTAATAAAATATTTTAAAGGAATACTAAATCAAAGCAATTGTTGAAGCTGAGTCAAATTCCCATGTATATCATTTGCTTATAATTACAATATAGTGAGAAGGATGTGAAATTAATCATTCTAATATCATAAAAGCAAAAAGAAATTAAGAAAATTAGAACAAATATCCTCCAGGTGTTACGTATTTTGTATTATTTTGTTTGCCTTTTGACCATACTGGGAAGGGAGAATTGAATTCATGTCCTCATTTACTAGGCTGGCACTCTATCATGTGAGCCATACCTCCAGCCCTGTCTGTCAATAGTTATTTTCAAGATAAGGTCTCTTGAACTTACAATGCCTGGGCTGACCTCAAACCATGATCCTTCCACTTAGTTTCCAAGGTAGCTCATTGCTGGCACAAGTCACCAACACCCAGCTTACCTCAAACTGTGATCAACATTTCACTCTTATACTCTGGTATTGTCTTGTTACTCAAGAAAGTTATACTCTCCAGGTCTCATGATCAACTTCACAATCTTCCAGATCTAGCCTCCTGAGTAGCTAGGATTACAGGCATGAGCCCCCGGCACCTGGCTTGTACCAATTATTTATAAGGTAGGGTGTTATTTTATGCTAGAGTTAGACTGGGCTACTATTCTCCTATTTATTCTTCCCCCATGTTGCTTGGGATGACAGCCTCACACCACTACACCATTTTGCTTTCCCCATACCTTGGATAATAGCCACTGCACCAAGCATTTGGTTGAGATAGAATCTCACAGACTGCTTTCCATCCTGGAGCTAGCCTCTAACCACTTCCCTGATCTCTGCCTCCCAAGTAGCTAGGACTACAGACTGGAAGCTCCATGCCTGGGTGGGGCTGGCTTTTGAATATGCCCTTGAATCCAATCTCTTATTCCTTAATTAACTTAATGAGCAGAGGACAATTCTGTGTTGGTGATCTACACAGCCTCTTAGCAGCCTAGCAGGTTTGAAATGAACTTTAGCCATGATGATGATCACGTAGGTTGTCCGTTAGAATGTTGATGGCTGCTATGGTTTCAGAAGGAAGTTAAATCAAGGGGGAGATGTCCCTGAAGAGGATGTTGACTTCAGTGCCACCCGCCCGTGTCTTTGAATCCCAGCTACCATGAAGTGAACAACTGAACAACTTGGCTCCTTATACTTCCTCCCGTGATGCTTTACTTTGCCATAGGCTCCACATAAACAGAGACAAATGGACTGAAACTGAAACTTTGAACTCCTTTAAAGTGGAATATCTCAGGAATTTTGTCACAGTGATGTAAAGTTGCCTGCCATAATGATCATCACTCAGGGTACAAATTTGATTTAAAAAACAAACAGCCTAACAGGAATGACAAAAATCTTTCCTGTCATTACAAAGATTGCTCTTTATCCATGGTGGGTGGGGGAATTTAGGGACTTCCAATGCAAACGCAATGACAGAAGGTGCTAAGCCTCTTAGGCAAAGTACTTTAAGTACGTGAGACCAGAAAGATTACATGCATTGGACTGACAGTAAATCAGCTACAGAATCAACACAAGAGGCTATCTCTTTTTTTAGTTACCAAGCTGAAATAAATTAATGACTGTTCAATATGCCACTGAATTTGGGTATTATTTTACAACAAAAACCAGTTAATATACTTTTCCTTTTATTTGAAATACTCTTGATAGCAAAATCATTACAAATAATTTAAAAGATCCTTTGTGGTTCTATTTCATCATGAAACTCTAAGAGTATAATTTTTAAATGCTAAAAAAGCAAACATTGGTGCTTATGGATATTGAAAAGGGTTACTAAACCATTTCATGGTTGTGTTAGACTTTTTATCACTGTGACAAAATACCTGACAGTTCAATTTTAAAAAAGAAAGGATTGTTTTGGTTCATGGTTTCAGAGGCGTGAGTCCATGTTTGCCTGCTGTGTTGTTTCTGATCATGGCAAAGAAGATGATTCTGTTATGAGGTCATGCAGAAGAAAAGAATGCCAGGAAGTGTTCAGGACCAGGATATACCCTTCAAGGTCATGCCCCAGTGACCTACTTCTTCCAACTAGGTCCAGTCTTCCACAGCAATCTCTCAATAGTCTATTCAAGCTTTGAATCCATCAATGGATTAAATTACTCATTAGATCAGAAGCTTTATTATCTAAAGTTCAATTCAGATACCCCAAGTAGTGTGCTTTCTACTTTTGGAGATAGCTTTCAGCCCAAGTTGAAAAATCAGTATCAATCAGCCCTTCTAGGTGTTAGAGGGTTACACTGTTAAACCAAGCTATTCAGGAGGCTGAAATCTGAAAGATTGTGGTTGAAAGCCAGGCAGGGCAGAAAAGTCTTCAGGACTTCATCTCCAAAATAACCAGCAAAAAGCCAGGTTGGAGTTGTAGCTCAAGCAAGTGCCAGCCAAGCAAGCAAAGCAAGTTTAGGGAACTGAGTTTTTAAAAATCATCATAATGGCCGGGTGCCTGTGGCTCACACCTGTAATTCTAGCTACTTAGGATGCTGAGATCTGAGGATCATGGTTCAAAGCCAGTCAGAGCAGGAAATTCCATGAGACTCTTATCTCCAATAAACTACCAGAAAACTGGAAGTGGTGCTGTGGCTCAAGTGCTAGCCCCTCAGCTCTTCAGCGCCCAGACTGAGTTCAAGTCCCACGACCAACAAAAACAGACAAACCAAAAATCATCATAACAGCATGTCACATTATTTTTTTTTTGTTTAAAATCCTTACTAAGGTATTTGCCTTCAAGTAAAGTCTTTTTTTTTAAATGAACTATCTACTTGGTTTTTTTTTTTGTTCATTGTTGTTTTACTAAATTGCCTTTTGGACAAAATGTTTTCACCTGAAGCCAATCTAGAACCGTCTTCAATGTGTAATCCATACTTGCAAAGTTTGACATAAATTGCATAAACCTAAGTCTACCTTTGGGCTCCCACAAAGTTTAGGGTGGAATTGGAGTTCTCGTTAAGCCAGGACTGATTGACCTTTCCAGGAAAACTCTTAGCATTCTGAGAGAAGGAGGCATTCCTTTCAGGGTCTCACAGCTTGGATTTTCCGGCTCTTACAATGTTCTTCCTATTGTAACTATTGTCTTGCAATGGATCAGGCAAGCAAATGGCCAACTAATATAAAATTAACCTAAAACTGAATGCTTGATGCCAGTGACAAACATACAGGGAACTAATTCATTGAAACATGGTAGGGAGTAATAAAGTCTCTGCCAGAGAAGAGAATGTAAAATTTAATATAAAATCTGACATGAGTATATTCATGTATTTGAGAGAAGGTATCTAATTATTCTCTGGTAGAATAAACTGTCCTAGAGTAGAGAATAGGGAGGGGGAGAGGAGAAAGGAAAAGAGAAAGAGAGAGGAAGGAGGAATGAGAAAGGACAAAGAGGGAGAAGGGGAGAGAGAGAGAAAGAGAGAGAGAGTTAGAAAACTTGATCTGTACGTGTAGAAGTGTAGAGCCCTGCAGAGGTTAAGAAGTTTGGCTTATCATTTAAAAAACATGGGAGCTTTAAACAGGGACCATCATAATATTTCAGAGGTCAGGTTGCTTGAGCGTTCTAACAAGCTACACTTGCAAGAGCAGTTTGAGCCCAGAAGACATAGTTGTCCAAATGGAGCCTGGTTTCTTCTATGGGCTTACAGGCAGGCAGGACGTGGGCTAATGTGTAAGAGCTCTGAGGATGACGACAGTTGGGCAAGCAATGGGACTATTTCCTGATTTAGCAGCTGCAGAAAGAGGAGAAAAGCTGCCCTGCGAGGGAGACAGACGGTGGGTTCCTGCACACACCTTGCATCTGGGGAATGGGAGCTGCAGGAGAAGGGAAGATATAGGCTATAAACATTTCTGACGCGTTACTGTGCAGCCCAAGCGTGTAGACTTCTATTAAACCACGTCGCTGCTGCGAAGGGTCCAGATGGACACCCTCGTCAATGCAATGAGGTCGGAGACCCTTTTTGGCCTGCCAGAACCTCTTTAGGTTGGCATAGGCTAGGAACGCCCCGCGGGCTCCGAGCAGGAGAGGTGCCCCCTGCTGGTCAGACTAGTCTCTTGCGAGCGAAGGAAAGGAGCGTAAAATCCCGGAGGCGTGGCAGAGGGCTGTGACGTACAATGTAGGCGTCGACGGCGAGGCGGTTGCGTCAGTCACGCGCGCCAGCAGAGACCTAGCTAGCCGCATGGCCGCTGGTGGTTTGGAGCCTCCCGGGCCGAAGGCGGCCTCGGAGGGGCGGGGGGTGGGCTCTGCCGGGATCGTGCCTTGCCTGGAGCTGCCGACCTACGCTGCTGCGAGTGCGCTGGTGGGCAGCCGCTACTCCTGCCTGGTGGCCGGGCCGCACCGCCGGCACGTCGCCCTGTCGCCGCGCTACCTGCACCGGAAGCGCACGGGCATCCGGGAGCAGCTGGACGCCGAGCTCCTGCGCTACTCGGAGAGGTACCGCGGCCCGTCGCCTTCCCCCGCCCC